>NC_072771.1:3008986-3123986 GCF_022539595.1 Amphiprion ocellaris | reverse complement strand
AGACGTTTTTACCTTCTAGAAAACCTCGTTTTTTGCAGCAAACAAGATTTGTTTTTAGTGATTTTAAAAAAAAAATCTTATTAAAGCTGCAGCTGAATTAATTATGCTAAATTCAAAGATGATTTCTGTTGTGTTTTAATCTGCTTTTTTTTCCACATTAATGTGTTTTGTGTCTCTCCAGGTTGTTTTAATCATTTAAAAATATTCAGAATATGTGAATTAATTGGTGGATGATGGTGGAGCTGCAGGTAAAAATCAGTCTGATTAATCCTCTGAGGAACGTAAACGTCCAGAAGATTTAAATTTCAATCTTTCATCAATTTTGCAGAAATTTTTAGCTTCAACTGAACCTCATTTTGTCCAAATATTAGCTGAGAATCATGCAAAAAACATTTTTGTGTTTTATTCAGAGAAATCTAGAAAGTTGGATAAATTTGCTTCATTTAAAGATAATTCGGGTTGTTTTCCGTTAATTTCTGTTTTATCTCCTTGGTTCTTGCTAATTCAGGGAGTTTTTTTTTTTTTTTTTACTAAATTAAACCTCAATCAAATAAAGTATTTTTTAAAATTTAGCAGATGAAACAACAACAATTTGGCTGTAAAAATCTAAACATTAAAAAAATGCCTTCAACACAGCGCAAAGTTTATTAGCTCTTAATCGTATTATAATGAGTTGTTAAATGTTCGTTTACTGCTTCTAAATGCTAAACAGCAGGACTATCCGACTCGCAGATGCACAAAAAGACAGCTTTAGTCTCAAGAAATAAAGATTTAGGACACTTTTCTTGCTCAGCATCATTTAAAATGTTCTTATTGAAAGTCCGGAGAGGTTTAATCAGTGTATTTTGTTTGAACTTTCATTCTTACATAAAAGAAGAAAACTGAGTGAAAACATGCGACGCTGCATCACTTTAAATCTGTCCAATAATGAAAACTGATCTAGACGGTTGATTTCAAATACGAAAAGTGAATTTATTTAGTGTAAATGATAGAAAACTGGTGAACAGAGTCACTGAATATGCAGTGAGCTATAATGTTCTATTGGAAAATGCAGGTTTACATATAAAAACTGTGTGTTCTGTCAGAGTAAACCAGCGTTTAACCCTCCTGTCATGTTGCCAGGTGAAACTGACCCTGAAACTTCTGCTGTTTGGCTTAAAGAGTGTAATCAACGTATAAAATGTTTCATTTCACATATTTATACTATGAACAGAGGAAGTGTTAATTTATCATGTCCATAAAAAGAAAAAAATTCCAAAATGTAACATAAAATTTTCAATAAATCAACATCATGTAAAACTGTTGTATTTTATATGTAGGTCCTTCCAAAGTATATTAAAAAACATGCATTTTTATTGAAAAACGAGTGAATTATCCTCACTGAACCGTGATCTGTGAGAGGTAGAACACTAAAAGACTAAACATTAACAGAAATTGAGTTAATAATGAGATATAAATAATATTTATTGGGATTTGTTGGTTTGCTGCTGCTGAGAAATGAACCTAACAGGAGGTGAACTCATGAATCACAGATAAAAGCTGCAGTTTAAATGTATAGAAGGTGTTAAATTATACTTAAATATGTCAGATTTCTCATCGTTGAAGGAAAATCCTAAACTCCCGGTTCTGCCTGGTATTTGTAGGAGAAACGAGGAGTTTGAAGCTGCTGTTTGGACTCTCAGGTCTGTTTGTTGGACGCAGCAGTTTCTATTTATTCAGAGCCACAAAAGGCAGCAGGTGAAAGAGTGCAGACGTCATCAGATCTGAAAGCAGCGGCAGCTAGAGGTCAGAGCTGCTGCTTTCAGGTCAACAGCTGAGCAGGTTTCATGACAGAAACAGTCATCGCTACCCTGGATCTGTTTCTCTTTGTCACTCAAAATTACTCATCAAAAAGATGTCACAAATACTCACATTTAACCAGGAAAATGACTAAATCTGGTCCATAATTGACATAATTTGTCCATATAACTACAAAATGATGTCCAAAATGATTAGAAACGTGTCCAAATTACCAGAAACATGTCCAAAAATGACTAGAAACATGTCCAAAAATGACTAGAAACATGTCCAAAAATGACTAGAAACGTCCAAAAATGACTAGAAACATGTCCAAAATGACAAAATTCTGCCCAGAATGACTACACACCTGTCCAAAAAGATATCCAGATGTTTTGTCATTTTTTTTGGTCATTTTCTATCTTTTTGCCTTTTGTCTCATTTTTCGTCTATTTTTTAATCTTTTTTCTTGTTTTTGTCTGGTTTTGTCATTTTCAATCTCTTTGTTGTTTTTTTTTGTAATTTTCAGTCTCTTTTTCTTGTTTTTTGTCTCATGTTTCGTCATTTTTAATCTCTTTGTTGCTTTTTTTGTCTCCTTTCTTCCCGTTGTGATGCTCAGGTTGAACTCCAGCAGGTTATTTTGACCACGTCTACATGAATAAATGCGTTGAGCTGCTGTCATCTGATTGGCTGATTAGAGGTTTGTGTTAACGAGCAGTTCAACAGGTGTATCTAATGCAGTGACCTGTGAGTGTTTGTGAGAATGTTTCAGGGTTATTCAGTCTCAGATCTCAGGGTTTTATTCTGATACTTTTTTATTCTAAACTACCGATCTTTAAGATGTGAAACTGCAGCTTGACATCAAACACCGACTCGTTCAACAGCAACCTAAAGGTGAGTTTAACTTTTATTTTCTGAATATTTGACTTTTCTTCCTCTCTGTGCTGCTGTTTCCTCATTAACATAAATTATTGCTCCATAGGTGAACTTTTTGTGTGATTTATTCCTCTGAGCTCCTCCTCAGATCTGTCCATCTTTACTGTCCTCCAGAATTCCTGCTTTCAGTTTTGCTGCTCGTCGTCCTGCAGATCTTCGTCCTGCTGAGGAAGAGGACGATAGTCTGGATCCTCCGGTTGGTCGAACATCATCCGTCTGCAGAGACAAAACATTTTAACCACAAAAACTGAATCTGATTAAACTTCCTAAACAAGCAGTTTCTGGCACTAATATAAGATTCTTCATCACGTCTCTGTTCTGACTCTGAAATGTTTGTAAAGTTTCTCAACATAGAATCTGCAGTTTTCAACCAGATTTCATCCTCTGGGTTCATTTTGACATATTTCACTGATCAGATCAGATGTTTAACCGTTTAAAGCCTCCTGTCATCTCCTGGAACACTAGAAGGAACCTCAATAACACAATATGACATGGAGATGAGGATGTATGGAGGAACAATATAATAAATGTCAAATAGACAAAAACTGGAGGAAAAATAGTGCTATAGTATGAAAAATGAATGCTGTAATTTCTTTTAACAATTTAACTTAATTTACAGATTTTCCCTGTTTTCATAGATTAAAGATAACGAGCAAAATTACACCAAAAAATAGAAATTTACTTTTTTTTTTTCTAAAAATAAAAGGCCAAACCTTTAACTAATGTCCACAATTAAATATATTTTCATGAAGAGTAATTGTCTTTTATGACGTTTCACTCTAAAATTACAGGATCACTGTATTTAAATCAGCAAAAAGTATTATTTTACAAATATTTGCCATTTTTTTGAAAGAGAAATTATGAATTTTAGGGACTGGAAGAATTGTAAAATAAATACAAATTGTTAAATGCATTAAAAAAACATTAATTTCCAGATTTTTCCTGTTTTGTTAGATAAAAGATAATAACAAGCAAAATGACATAAACAAAAGTAATATTTTACATTATAACCCTAAAAATAAAAGACCAAAACTTTAATGTCCACAATTAAAAATATATATTTTTATTAACAGTAATTTAATCTTTTAATGATGTTTGGCATTAAAATTACAGCAAAATATTATTTTACAGATATTTATTTTATTTTAAAAAGAAAAATTGATGTGTTTTAGGGATTGAAAAATTGTAAAATTAATAAATAAAAATTGTAGAATTTACAGATTTCCCGTTTTATCAGATTAAAGATAACTAGCACAACTACATTAAAAATAATAATAAATATTATTTTACATATTTAATTTACATAAGGGATGGAAAAATATATAATTAATTAATCAATTATTTTTTTAAAAAAATGTAACTGTTATTTTACAGGTTATCCCTCATAATAAATCTTAGAAATAATAATAATAATAATAATAATAATAATAATATTATATTATTCCGTCTTTTTTATCATTATTTTCTGCATCCTTGCTGCCAGATTCTCATCATCTATTTATGGATTTTTAAAATCTCATCTATTGCACTGAAAGGAAGATATATAGGCTGTTTTCTTTTATTTAGAACAGTTAAACCGGAGACTTTTTCACACTTCATGTAATTTCTGCCACATTTCAAACCTCCAGAGTTTTAAACTGATGAACTTCTTTCCCCGCGGTGGGATCAATAAAGGTTTAATCTATCTATCTATCTATCTATCTATCTATCTATCTATCTATCTATCTATCTATCTATCTATCTATCTATCTATCTATCTATCTATCTATCTATCTATCTATCTATCTATCTATCTATCTATCTATCTATCTATCTATCTATCTATCTATCTATCTATCTATCTATCTATCTATCTATCTATCTATCTATCTATCTATCTATCTAACACTAATCTTATTTCTCTATTGCACAGCACTTTGGGTCGTAAAATTGTTGACATAATCTGTGGAAGGGATCCCATGAAGTTTTTCCAGATTGTCTAAATGATAATAAAGTTTACCAGATGAATTGTGGTTCTTACAGCAGTTCTGGAGTCATCAGCAGCTTCCTTCCTCCAGGCAGGTTTGGAAACACATCTTCTAGGAAATAATACATGTGACCCACACTGATACCTGAGGAGGGACAGAAGAGGTTGAACAGCAGGTCTGCTCATAGTTTATATCATATATAGCACAACAAATTATATTTAAAAATCCATAAAAAGACAAATCTGGCTGCTAAGATGCAGAAAATAATGATTAAAAAAAATTAGAGAATACTGCAATCAACATTTTTTTCTACAATTTTACCAGCTATTACCTATAATTTCAGAAATTATGGAGCAAATAGCTGCAAAATAACAATATTTTTGCTGATAAAACTGGCTTTTAACAGTAGGACATTATAAAATAATGAATTACTATTTTTGATGTGGACATTATTACAGCTTTTTATAAAAGTAAACTACGAAATTAGTACTTTTTCTGTAATTTTACAACCTTACAGGTTTCCTTAAAATCTGGTCAGTGCAGCATTTTAGGAATCATGATGCTGCCACCACCATGCTTCACATCATGATGCTGCCACCACCGTGCTTCACATCATGATGCTGACACCACCATGCTTCACATCATGATGCTGCCACCACCGTGCTTCACATAATGATGCTGCCACCACCGTGCTTCACATCATGATGCTGACACCACCATGCTTCACATCATGATGCTGCCACCACCGTGCTTCACATCATGATGCTGACACCACCATGCTTCACATCATGATGCTGCCACCACCGTGCTTCACATAATGATGCTGCCACCACCGTGCTTCACATCATGATGCTGACACCACCATGCTTCACATCATGATGCTGCCACCACCATGCTTCATATCATGATGCTGCCACCACCATGCTTCATATCATGATGCTGCCTCCACCATGCTTCACATCATGATGCTGCCACCACCATGCTTCACATAATGATGCTGCCACCACCATGCTTCATATCATGATGCTGCCTCCACCATGCTTCACATCATGATGCTGCCACCACCATGCTTCACATCATGATGCTGCCACCACCATGCTTCATATCATGATGCTGCCTCCACCATGCTTCACATCATGATGCTGCCACCACCATGCTTCACACCATGATGATGCCACCACCATGCTTCACACCATGATGATGCCACCACCATGCTTCATATCATGATGCTGCCTCCACCATGCTTCACATCATGATGCTGCCACCTCCATGCTTCACATCATGATGCTGCCACCACCGTGCTTCACATCATGATGCTGCCACCACCATGCTTCACATCATGATGCTGCCACCACCGTGCTTCACATCATGATGTTGCCACCACCATGCTTCACATCATGATGCTGCCACCACCGTGCTTCACATCATGATGCTGCCACCACCATGCTTCACATCATGATGCTGCCACCACCATGCTTCACATCATGATGCTGCCACCACCGTGCTTCACGTCATGATGCTGCCACCACCATGCTTCACATCATGATGCTGCCACCACCGTGCTTCACATCATGATGCTTAAAACTGACTTGTGTCTGATTCCTAAAATAACATACTCACCAGATTTTTAGGAAACCTTTAAGGTTTTTAAGATTTTGGGTCTTCTTTCAGACTCATGGAAAAGATTAAAAATTAGTCAGAAACCTCCATTTTAGCAGCACCTACAGACACCAAACTTTGTATTTTTATATATATCTATATTCTAAAACAGGGAGTCATTGATTTGTCATTCCCAGCTTATATATATATATATATATATATATATATATATATATATATATATAGAGAGAGAGAGAGAGAGAGAGAGAGAGAGAGAGAGAGAGAGAGAGAGAGAGAGAGAGAGAGAGAGAGAGAGAGAGAGAGAGAGAGAGAGAGAGAGAGAGAGAGAGAGAGAGAGAGAGAGAGAGAGAGAGAGAGAGAGAGAGAGAGAGAGAGAATATAGAATATGTCAGGTATCTGGTATCATTTATGTATTTTAACTGGACTCAGAACTGAATATGAACCACTAAGACTTCTGTAGTTTGAAAATGTCAGTACTTGTTCATGGTTTCATGTTCTGTATTCTCTTCTAACGTATCTGAACAGAAAATCTGATTTTGCCGGGTTGTTTCTCACCCAGGAGGTCGACTACGATGGAGTTCCCGAGCAGCAGTGAGAATCCCATCAACACCCAGGGCAGGAAGGGAGCCTGGAAGCTCAGCAGGCCGAAGAAGTTCATGCGAATCAGCGGGTGTCTTCTACTCCAGACGTACACCAGCATGATGATGAAGGCCTGACCGAGGAAGAAGATGTTGGTGAAGAGCCCGAACAGCTGCAGGCCTTCAGGTTAAATCCAACTCAACACTGATAAATGATAAAATCAACAGCTGAGAGCTTTAGATGGAGATTCAGTTTGTTTGAGTCTAAGCTCAGTTAGTGGAACCAGACAGTCACAGTTTAGGGATTTAGAAATTTGCCCCTGTTTTATTGCTTTTTAACACTGAATTAGGGTCAATTATTTTGGCTTTTTTTTTGGCAAGAATTTACCAAAAAAAACCCAGACTCTTTCATGTCAAAAGGAAAACAGATTTCTACAAAGTGATATCAGTTAATTAAATATATAACATATCTGACTGCTAGTTGAATACAGTTAAAGCTTATACATGGCAGTGGTAGCATCATGATGTGACATGAAGCATGGCGGTGGCAGCATCATGACGTGAAGCATGGCGGTGGCAGCATCATGACGTGAAGCATGGTGGTGGCAGCATCATGACGTGAAGCATGGTGGTGGCACCATAATGATGTGACATGAAGCATGGTGGTGGCAGCATCATGACGTGACGCATGGCGGTGGCAGCATCATGACATGAAGCATGGTGGTGGCAGCATCATGACGTGAAGCATGGTGGTGGCAGCATCATGATGTGAAGCATGGTGGTGGCAGCATCGTGACGTGAAGCATGGTGGTGGCAGCATCATGATGTGAAGCATGGTGGTGGCAGCATCATGATATGAAGCATGGTGGTGGCAGCATCATGATGTAAAGCATGGTGGTGGCAGCATCATGACGTAAAGCATGGTGGTGGCAGCATCATGATATGAAGCATGGTGGTGGCAGCATCATGATATGAAGCATGGTGGTGGCAGCATCATGATGTAAAGCATGGTGGTGGCAGCATCATGACATGAAGCATAGTGGTGGCAGCATCATGACATGGGGATGCTTCTCAGCACTTTGACATAAAAGAGCCTTTTTTATGTAAATTCTTGTCCCAAAATAATAATAATAATTATTATAATAATAATTATTATTATTATGACTTATTTAGAGACGTTTTAGGACTGACTTACTGTCTTAATTTCAAGTTGTATAATTTAGGCATGATTTTAGTTTAAAATATTGAAAAGATTCCTGAACTTTTTAACCTTTACTGTTGTAAATTTTAGTTAAATTTTTCTGTCAGAAGACGGCCTCCATGCATCCATTAAAGTCTCCTACCAGTTAAACTCTGGTGCCTCCAGGTGTGTTGCAGAACAGACACTACTGTGCTGAACAGAAATCACTCTGAACCTCCTGACGTGGCTAAAAAACATGTTAAAACACGAGTACTACTTAGATTAAAGTCCTTAAACTCATCTCTGATATCTGCAGGCTGTTATTGTCTGATGAAGCCCCTCCACAATAAAAGCCAGCTCATGGCATTCCTCTCATGGCAGCGCAGCGTGTCGACGTCTCCAACATGTTTACTGCAGAGTCGGAGGACCTGCTGTCCACCAAACACAGTGCAGGTCCAGAAACGAGGGAGGGATGTGTGGTTAACAGCCGGGACGTATCATTAACCTGGAATGTCAACTCAAACTGCTGAGCATCATCAAAACAAGACGCTCGCTGCTTTACACGCTGCTCAGCTCTGAAATTAGCCCTCAGCGCTGCGACAACAACCTAAACACGAGATGTTCATCTCAGCAGCTCCTGATTTATCCACCTTAAACAGTCACTCCACCCAAATTACTGAACAACATTTGGTATCAATCAGCGTCTGTTGGTTTGGGGCCATGCAGGGGGATAGTTTATAGTCATGTTATATATTATTAGTAGTATTATTTTACTTTTTAGATGGAAAATTATGCTTTTTGCTCCACTACACTGTAAAATAATAATAATAATAATAATAGTAATAATAATAATAATAATAATAATAATAATAATAATAATAATAATAATAATAATAATAATAACAACAATAATAATAATAATAATAATAATAAAAGGAAAAAGTGGCAGTAGGAGGCTAGAAAAGTGATGTTAAACATTGTTAAAAAAAAAAACAGGAGAAAATATCTGTAAAATAATGATATTTTTCTGATGTAAAATATAGTGCAGTTACACTGCCAAATGTTGTAAACACAAATAAATAAAAAAACATTCATAATAACAGTAAAATGATGATATTTTTGCAGATTTAAATACAGTAAAAAATCGTTCAGTGGAAATCACTTCCAGTCAATTGTTGTAAAACAACAAATTACTATTTTGACTGTTTTTGTTTTTTAACAGTTAACAGATAAATTATTTGTTTCTGAGATGTTATGAGACATTATCTGTATTTTTTTTTCAAAAAACAGTTTTAAGAGTTTTTTCTACCATTTTTCCGTTCTTAATATAGATATTTTCTTTGGAATAATTATATTTTTGCAGATTTAAATAATTTAAATAAGATTTTTTTTGTGGGATTTTATGAGATATTATCAATAATTAAACAAAACAGGGAAAACCTGTAAAATAACTTAATAACGTTAAAAATAATTTTATTTTTCATTTTAATTTAAAAAAAAAAATCCTTAATATACAATTTGTCTTTCCAATAATACCTGTTGAATAATTGTATTTTTGGTGATTTAAATGTCATAAACTAATTGTGTAATTTTATGGTTAAGTGTAAAATAAAGAGTTAACATTTGCAGCAATGCTTTTTTATATTTAGTAACTATATAGTTTAACTGATTAAGGTTTAAAAAGTGTAAAATCTGCAGTATTTTACAAACATATGTCAAATTGATAAAAAAAAATCTAAATAATTTCTAAGACTAAATGAATGGAGAAAATAATGATTATTTTACTTAGATGACAGTAGCTCCATTAAAACTCTCTGCAGTGTGTAGAGGGTTAGGGGTATGATTAGGGGTAGGGTTAGGGGTAGGGTTAGGATTAGGGTGGGGTTAGGGTTAGGGTAGGACCTTGTTGTTGGAGATGAGCTGCTGTGAAACACTTTCTGATGAAGAAATGTGTTTTGGTCCTTGTGGTTGTTTGAGCTCCTCTGTTTGATACTGAAGACTGTTTTCACTTTCCTCTGTTGGAAGTGGAAACTTTCTTGGGACTTGAGTCCTGATTTCATAACTAGTGTGGAGGTTAGTTCTGGTCCCAGAGGCAGCTTACACAAGTGGGAACTGGACGTCTGCATTCGACTGTCACTGACTGTGTTTACATGGAATTATAATGATCTGGTTTTTGAAGTCCCATTTTTGTGTTTGTGAATTTAAACATCAGACAGAATTCAGGAAATACATTGATGCACGAGCTTGGATTTTCTCCAGTTTACTTCTTTGTTATTTGGAACCCAAATCTAAGTTCTTAAGAACAATTTGGTTCCGTTTGGAGAATCAGACCTGAGATATTTGTCGTTTTTCCTTACTCCGGAATCCATTTTAAAGGTTCAATATCTCCAGAAACATAACTCCCATAGTCACGAAATTTGGTGAAGACTCAGACAGAATAGTTTCCAGTAGATCAAAATGATTCAGTTTGTCCAATAGAGAACATTTTTTTATTATTTGACTTTAAAAATGGGGAAAAAGTGCAAAATTTTCAATCGAGGTTGGCATTATGTCACCATAATGTTCTTGTAAGTGTATATATATATCTATGAATGGATCCATATTTCTACTGAAATACAATCTTTGGTCGACATTTCATCAACTTTTGAGGCTGTAACAGCAGCAGAATCTGATGTGTGGAAAGACAAAATTAAAGTTTTTAGGTGTTTCGTCACAACAATGGTAATATGATCCATTTGCACCATTTTAGGGTCAATTTGGGGCATTTGTGAATCATCCTGGATTGATTTTAGGGCATTTTAGACAATTTGAGTAATTTGGACCAAATCTTTAGAATCAATAGAATTTAATCTCTGTTGAGTGTTTCTTTCAAGTAAATGTATGGTAGTGTTAAGTAAGGCAAATTAAGCTGCAAATGTAGGTAAAATTCAAGAAGACAACATGGAAGCATCTTGTAACTCTACACATATAACACCAACATATAGACACCTATGAATACCACTTTATATCAACTACCAATGAATCCACATCAACATTGCAAAGAACTGGAACTTTGTCTTGCTATATTTTCTACACATCAGATTCTACTGATGTTAGAGCCTCAAAAGTTGGTTAAATGTCGACTAAAGACTGTATTTTAGTAGAAATATGGTTCCATCCATATATATATGAAAACTTACGGGAACTTTGAGGGACGCAATACCAGACTTGTTTGAACATTTTGCACTTTATTCCATTTTAAGGGCCAAAAAGTATTGATTTATGACAATTTTGAGTCATTTTGAACAAAAGTTTCATGTCATTTTGGACAAATTTGGGGTCTTTCTGGAAAAACTTGATCTGATATTGAACAAATCTTTAGTACATTTGGAGTTATTTTGGACCAGTGTCATGTGATTTTGAACCATTTTAAATCATCTTGAACAGATTCCTTGCCAAAATACAAGAAAAAAACAAAAAACAAAACTAGATCCTTGTCTTTCCACACATCCAATTCTACTGATGTTAGAACCTCAAAAGTTGGTGAAATGTCAACCAAAAACTGTATTTTAGTAGAAATATGGATCCATCCATCTGTATAGACACTTACAGGAACTTTCTTGGGAAACAATACCAACCCTTGTTTGAGGACTTTGCACTTTGTTTCCATTTTCAAAGGCAGATAATTAAAAATTAGTCCTCTACTGGAGCCATTTGATCATGTAGATCTGCTGGAAACTATTCTGTCTGAGTCTTCACCAAGGTTCATGACTGTGGGAGTTAAATTTCTGGAGATATCGAACTCTTAAGACGACTTTCTAGGTAAGACTGTTTGCTGGGGTGAAACCTGACCCAACCCTGACCCTCATGTCTTGGTTTTGAGGAACAAAACAAAAGTCCTCAATGACATGTTGACGTTTAATCGTGCTAAACCTGCTCTCAGTGACCTCATTTCAACAGGTACGGTCCCATTAATTTCAGGTTGGACTAACAGTTCCAGGAATGTCAGATTAAATTGCCAGTTTGAGTTGTAAACATCAGCGGCGCCTGCATGAACAATAATCAGTAACCAGGACTCTAGTAGCCTGTTTTTCACGGATACAGGGTAGGAACATCCAGATTTCATGTCAAAACTGGGTTTACTGGGAAACGTAAACACAAAAACCGATGTAAAAAACAGGATCTGTCCTCAAGTTAAACTTTTGGTTTGAAAAATGTTTGCATATTTTCATATATTTTGGGTTTTTTGAAAGAATTAGGAGACATAGAAGGCGTCTTTAAAATCTTAATTTCCTGTTTTACTGAATTCTGCCTCAAAGACGTCAAACTGAGAAAATGTCTTTTTGTCATTTGTGCAAACCTTTTATCTAATATGCTGTTTAAGAATGATTGCAGTGAAACTCTTAAAGGATACAGACATGACAATTCCTCCAAACAGGAACATGAAAACAAAATCTGCTGTCCTTCCCCGGAAACTTCCTTCCTCCAGCATCCGACAGTATCGATAGCTAGCCTTAGTTAAGGTGGTGATGCTAATTTCTCAATTAATAATAGTGTTTTTAACGATAAACTGAGGAGACGTGATAAAAGATACAGAAAGATGATGTTGAACACGAAACTGAATCCAAGAGAACCGAAGAACAGGAAGCTGGTTATCACACGCCATATCTGAAAGACAGATTTAAAGAGTGTAAATACGATTTTATGTAATAGGATCGTGTTTTGGGTTTCTTCAGTAGTTGCTAAATGTTACCTGGTATCTCCTGATGATGAGATCTGGGTTAAAGTAGAGCTGGAAAGGGGTGATCACCTCAAGTTGCTAAAAAATAACACACAGTTTGAAATTAATCAGCAAATTTAGCATCAATACATTCATAGACAGCAGTTAATGTTGGATTAATCAGAGGCATAATTCATATTATAACCACTTCATTGCTTTTACTTCAACTGAAAATTCATCTGTGTTTATCTTTCACTCTTTGACTGAAATCTTAAGTCTTGCTTGCTTTAACAGGCACCTCCACTGCTTTCAGTCAATATCATTTCATTAATTTCTTTATTTATTTGGACCGGACAGTGCATATTAATGAATGTACAATCTCATAAGTTTACACAAGGTTGCAGTTAATAAGCCAGCGCAAGGCTAATTTCCATCTGTTGTCCCACTTCAACTACTTCTATCTTTTTCACAAAATTTTACACTTGCTTTTATTTTCACTTACATTTCGACTGGTGTTGATGCAATTCAGCTTAAACTGCTGTCAGCACAACTATCTCCAGAGCTCCAATTTTACTTGCCACTGTTTATTTTTTTTTTCTGTCAGTCTTCAAGTCACAGTTCAACTGCTTTCATTTCTTACTCTTGACATGGGCTCTCCTGCATTCAGTCATTATATTTAACACCAAGGTGCTCAGAGTTTTTACCCGAAGTAAAATAAAAAAACTAACTACTGTCATCTTATACACTTTAACTTACACTTCAACTACTTTCAGCTCTCATTTTTATTGACATGTTAGCTGGTGGCAAACTTGCATTCATTTCACTATGTGCATCCATTTTATCTTTTGTTTTTCAGCTAGTAGTACAGTTGTTTTTGTATCTAAGTGATGAGATCAGCTAACACCTCAACTCAACTCAGTAGTTTTTTCTGTAATTGACACTTCAACTGCTTTCATCTCATATTTTTTGCTCAACTGCACTTCAACTAACAGCTCAAACACATTCAACACTTTTACTGAAAGTGAAACTGTAGCTGACACACGAACTACTTTCATCGCTTAGAGTTTAAAGACACTTCAGCTCCTTTCACTGCTCTCACAAGCAAAAATTTATTATTTTATTTCATCTGTTTTCAGTACTTTCTTTCCAACTGACACTTAAACTGCTTTCATCATTTGTCTCTTTAACTAGTAGTTTAGCAAAAAATGCAATCTCACATTTATTATGGTGTCTTGCGCTTTACCTGACGCATCTACTGCTTTTAACAATTAAATGGTGGCCAACACTTCCACTGCTAGCAAGTTAACTCATTCTTGTTTCATGCGTTTAGACAAAAAACTTTCTCCAGCATGTCCACATCTAGTGAAATTTCTGCTTCAGTACTTTCTTTTTCTGTAACTGACACTTGGACTGCTTTCATATTGTAATGTATTAGTAGAGCAGGCACTTCAACTAACATCATACATATTCAACACTTTTACTGAGTTAAACTGTAGCTGGTACATGAACTACTTTCATCGAGTTTAAAAAGATACTTCAGCTCCTTTCAGTGTCACAAGCAAAGATTTAACATTTTACAACAGCAACAAGCCCCATGTCCAGTTTGAACCAATATAAAAGTTAATTTAAGCAATAATAAGAAGCTTGATTTTGAGTTTTAGGAGACTATACTTGTTTGTCCCTGAGTTGTTGTTGTTGTTGTCGTCTTACCACGGCGGCGGTGGTGAGGACGCAGGCGGTTGTGTACGCTCGAGTCACCACAGGGATCTGAAAGTACTCCTGAGTGAAGCTGTGAGCCATCGCTGCTGCTGCTGCTGCTGGAGCTTCACTGTCAGCCATGATGAATAGGCTGCACAGGCCCCGCCCCCCTCACTGCACCAGCCAACCAGAGCCTCCTCTCAATTAACACCATCCACACCACAAACACACTTTTAACACATCAATGACACGTTTAGGGTCATTAGACTAGAGATGCAGGAATTCAACTGATTTATATATAGCTTGTGGAATAAAGCCTGCATTTAAGTTATTTAAACTTACATTGCAAATATAAACTTTAAATGAAATAAATTGACTTTAAAAAAATATTTAAATATTTATTTATAAAATAAAATAATAAAAATTAATTTAAAGAATACATAAAATAAAATGTCACAAAATAAGCATTCTGGTAACTTTAAGTAAAATTATGGCAAAAATTTATAATATTTACATTTAAATTTATCTAAATCTTTTTGGGAAAAAACAATTACATATTAATATTTAAAGTGAAATGTAATAAAATAAGCATTGTTATTAAAATTATTTTGATTTATTGAAATTTAATATTAGTTATGTAACATTTTATATAATATTTATGTAATATAAATACAATATAAATATAATAATTATATATAGCAAATATATAAAAGTTGACATATAAATTACTCCATATTCCTAATTAAAAGATAAAAGTTCATAATAACAAAATAATAGATTTAAAGAATTTCTTTGTGGAATAATAAAATTTATCTTTTATATCTTAGATTAATATGTGAAAAATTATTTAACTTATTGAAGCTAAATTTGTGACTGATAATATATTTAATTTTACTTAAAGTGACAAAATATATTTAAGTTTGAAAATAAATCACCCAACATTCATATTAAACTATTATTATTACTATTATTGTTATTATTGTTGTTTTTATTATTATTAATAACAAGAGTTGAGTTATTTACATTGGTATCTGTATGTTTTTTTAATTAAAATAATATTTCAATTTATAAAAGATATAATTTAAACAGCAAAATAATAAAAAATATTCTTTATTTTCTTTTTCTGCCAAGTTGAATTATTTAATTAGTTAAATATATTTTAAATTTGGCACTTTTTAAAATGCAATAAATGTGATTTTTTTTTTAAAAAATCTAAAATTGTTGACATTATTATTATTATTATTATTATTATTATTATTATTATTATTAATAATAATAATAATAATAATATTAATAATAATAATAATAATTTATTTATTTATATTGTTGCATGTATATTTGTTAAATTTAAATATTTCAGTTTATAAAAGATAGAATTTCAACAGCAAAATATTTAGAAAATATTCTTTATTAGTTTCTTTCTCTGCCAAATTGTAAATAGTTAAATATATTTGAAATTTGGCACTTTTTAAAATGCAATAAATATGATATTTTTTTCATCTAAAACTGCTGACATTTATTAATAATGACAAGAAAATGCTGTAATGTGGACTGATTTGATTTTTAACCTGCAGTTGAATTAATTTAACACAATTGCCATGTTACATTTGAATAAAATAAAATATATTTCACTACACACAGTCAATTTTTAAATTAAATATGAATAAAAGTCAGTTTTTTTGCACCAGTTTCTGTGCTTTTGTGGCTTAAATCTCTCCAAAGACAGCAGAGTTTGGTAAAAAGATTATGAATTTATTGTACGTGACATAAAAAACAGAGACAATACACAGTACAAAGACACGAGGCTACAGGTGATTAAAAAAATAACGATCAGAGACGTTTATGTACAGAGACGTGCTTCTGCCGAGTGGTTCGTGTATAAATACGACTTAAAGCAGTTTGAAATGTTCCGCAGATGAAAACTGGAGCGACTGGTCAGCGTCCTGCACTGAAACGTCTCACCACAGTCTGGACCGAGTTCACAGTTCAGGAGACGACTGGCCGGAGGAGGAGGTTCTCAACCCGGGGGAGGCGGCCACCAGCGAGGACGCAGCGTGAGTTTAGAACGGTCCTTTAACCATCATGTCGTCCTGCGGGTCAAATCGACCCGTTTTAAAGCTTGAAAATGTGGAAAAAATAAATAGATTTTCAGAGTGAAACTTCTGATGTCCACATATTCAACATTTTTGGGAAATTTCTGAACATTTTTTGGTGGAAATTTTATTTATTTATTTTTTTTAAATATTTCTTTATTAACATTCAGAATAAATCAACCAAAATCCAGCAAAATTCACTGGATTTTGGTAATTTTTTTCTGAATGTTATTAAAGAAAATATCAGACGTTTTACTGATATATATGTAGCCATTTTAGATATTTTTAGGACTTTTTTGGAAGATTTTTACAATTTTTTTTGAAAATATATAGAGGAATTTTCTTGCCAAATTTGGGGGATTTTTAATTCATTTTTATAAAACTTTTAACCCTCCTGTTGTCTTCATTTATGGGCACCAAAAAATATTGTTTCCTTGTCTGAAAAAAATCCAAAAATCAGCAAAAAAAATTCCCCAAATTTCTGAAAATTTGCAAAACCTTCAGGAAGAAAATTCCAACAATTCCTTAAAAGTTTCCCTTAAAAGTTTTATTTAAAAAAAAAAAAATCCCCCAAATTTGGCAAGAAAATTCTTTGGAATATTTTCAAAAAAATGAGTAAAAATCTTCCAAAAAAATCATAAAAATATCTAAAGTGATTACATATATATCAGTAAAACTTCTAATATTTTAAAGAATGTAAACTAATGTTTTAAAGAAACATTTTTAACATTTCTTTTTTCCACCAAAAAATGTTCAAAGATTTCCCAAAAATGTTGAAAATCTGGACATCAGAAGTTTTACTGTGAAAATATATTTTTTTCCACATTTTCAAACTTTAAAACAGGTCAGTTTTTACCCACAGGACGAGACGAGGGTTAAGAGAAACTTTTAAGGAATTATTGGAATTTTCTTCCTGAAGGCTTTGCAAATTTTAAGAAATAGGGGAATTTTTTTGCTGAATTTTTGGATTTTTTTCAGACAAGGAAACAATATTTTTTGGTGCCTGTAAATGAGGGTTAATGTAGCAGCTGCATCGGTGGAAAACATGCCAGTAAATGTGCCATAAGTAATGTAAAGATAGTGGATTATGAGTGAAAGTCAAGTTAAAATACAGAAATGTCAGTAAATTGTGCTTTAAGAATTAAAATGAATGACTCTCATGCTGTCTGAGAATGTTTTTAAATTATTAATACTGATGTATGAATGCATGAACAGCATTTTACTGGAAAATCTGCTTGACTTAAAGCTACTGAAGTTTCAAAAACCCAAACTAAATTTTTTCTAAAAATGTCAAAAAGTGATTGAAAACATGATTAAAATGAGTCACACTAAGAAAAAACAACTGCTTATGCACAAATTTACATAAATTACATGTATTGTTCTGCAAAACAGTGTGTAAAATTATGTTTTTAGGCCTGGAATAGTTATTTAGACAAGAAAAAAATGAACATTTACTGTGGAAAAAATGCTTTTCACATCTGGAAAACATTAACTGTGGATGATATTTAAACAACTCCACAATGATTGCAGAATTTATTTAAAATGTAATAATAATTAAATTTTCTGTAAAATATTGTTTGTTTTGGCCTTTTGGAGCCTTGGAAAATCATTTAAAGTTTTATAATAATTTAATTTTATGTAAAATATTGTTTAATTTTATCTTTTTGGGGCCTTGAACGGTTATTTAAAGAAAGAAAAAAATGCTTTTCACATCTGGAAAACATTAACTGTGGATGATATTTAAACAGTTCCACAATGATTGTGGAATTTATTTATAATTTAATAATAATTAAATTTATGTAAAATATTGTTTAATTGGAGCCATGAAAAATAATTTAAAAATTAATACAAATTTAATTTTCTGTAAAATATTGCATAATTCTAATCTTTTTGGGCCTTTAAAAATGTTTAAAATTTAATATTAATTATTCAATTATATTTTCCTGTAAAATATTGTTTACTTTTGTCTTTTTGGGTCCTTGTACAATGATTTAACAAAGAAAAAAAAAACAATAACTGAGGATATTTAAACAGCTCCACAACGATTGTAGAATTTAATTAAATTATAATTTAATAATGATTAAAATTTCTACAAAATATTGTTTAATTTAGTCTTTTTTGGCCTAGAATAATTATTTAACAAATAAAAAAACATTAACAGAGAATGATATTTAAACAGCTCCACAACAGTTGTGATTTAATTGAATTATACTTTAATAATAATTAAACTGTCAGTAAAATATTGTTTAATTTGACCTTTTGGAGCCTTTAAAAATCATTTAAATGGAATAAGTTGAGAAATTTCTGCAAGAAGCACAAAGAAAATGCTGTTCACATCTGGATAACATTAACTGAGGATGATATTTAAACAGCTCCACAACAAAATAAGCAATAAATCTTTGAATAAAACCAGTGTTTATGTGTTAAACCTGACATGTTGTGTCATCTCCTGGTTTGTGGACACTAAGATTTAGGATTTAGCTTTGATCTGCTGCATTTTTAAGCTTCTCCTATGTTTATTAAAGTGAAATACAGCAATCAAATGAACGCAGAGGAGATAAATCAAAGTATTTGTCTCTGAAAGTCGTAGAAAAATGAAAATATGTTCCACCGCTGCCTCCAGCTACTTAATCTACATGATTATTGACTGTATTTGTCTTGAAAAGCAGAATTTGGTGGAAACTGAAAGCTGTTTGTGTGACCGACCGGGTTGAGAAACGCCGATCCCTGCAGCAGTCGGCGTCCCTGAACGCCTCAGCGGTCAGTAGAACGGAGCACCATGGATCAGATGAGCATCGACTTCATCAGAGGCGACCGACGAGACGCTCTAGGGGGCGCCCTGCAGCTTCTCCTGCAAACTGGTGAGTGGAAATCAACAACCGAGGAGCTTCACGCCGCCGTGTTAGAAGAGTGACACCAGGAAGCAGCTTTTACTGCCTCAATTATTCTTTAAACGTCAAAGTAAAAGGAACACGAAGAAAGATTAGTCGAGTTATCAACAGCTGAGACAGAAGCCTGAAGTACTTTATGTTTTAAATCCGTCCAGCAACACTGGAAACCATGGGCATAGATTTCAGGAAGGATGCTCTCAATATTTAGAGCATTTGTGCTATTATCCCCCCATTAAAAAGGTCAAAGAAACAAAGGTTTTACTGTGAAAAATTGCCCATTTTGACTGAATTTTTGTGTTTTCTTTTACATTTCCACCATTAATTGCGGCAGAAAAGGCACAAATTGGTCCCTAAAGGGAATTTAAGTGTTTAAGTGTTTAAAGGAAATCTACGCCACTGCTTGAAACACACTGAAATGACCAATAATGACAGAAAATCATCACGTTTAACCTCAGAGGAGGAACCATAAACTGTGTGGAAAAGATGGATGTTGCATCAAAAACAGAGTCAGATTGTGCAGAAGTCTAAGAGAAAATAAATATTTAGGACAATTTCCGCTCAGCTATGTCTGGTTTGCCTCAAATTTTTATCGCATAAAATATAGATTATTTAAAAAGATGTTTGTAAAATTCTGAGTAATATATTGAACACTTTTCAAAATAAAAGCGTTTTAAAATTTCCTACTTTTAGTATTTTTTTGCAGTTTGAACGACAATATCTCAGGAACTACTAACGATAAAAACCTGAATTTTTCACTGTTATTTCTCATCATCATGTCATTGATTTAGAATCTGTAATATTGGACAAGTAGATCAAATAATCTCTGATTATTGGTGATTTGAAATATGACAAAAATTGAAGCTGTCAAAGTCAAATCTTTGAGCACATTAACAAAAAAAGCTGATATTCCAGAAGTCAACTAGTGATATTTTCCCAAACAAATTTAGCTGCATGTCACAAAAATATAAAACTAAACATATAGAATAGTTTTTAATATGAAATACTTAGTCACTAAAATTAAAATAAAGTAATTTTTGTTGGACTTTCATAACCGATGGAGCAGGTTGTACCACAAAAACTAAAATATGACTTCATAGTTTAATCCAAGTAGAGCAGGGATCTGGAGTCTCAGAATGGTTCTCAAAATACACCAGAGAAATCAATGCCATGATGACAAAAAACAGTGAAAAATTCAGGTTTTTAATTTTAATAGTTCCTGAGATGTTGGTGTTCAAACAGAATCAAACTTACATGCAAGATAAAACCTGCTGAAAGTGGGTCAACGGGCAATTTTTTGCAAATTATCTCAGAAATTATTTAATATGTTGATCTAAAATTCCACAGATACCATTTTAGATATCCACAGTATACAATAAAACAGATTGGAGATGGTGGAGCTGAAGGACTCTGATGATTTGAGATGGAAGAACTCACTTGATCTTTCACCTCCGTAAACATTTTTCTAATGGGTTTATGGTCTCAATCGCTAATTCCAAGTCTCCTTCAATACAGCACTGGGTTCATTTAATCAATTATGGTTCCTTTTAGATGGAAATGGATGAAAAAAATGGTATGTTTTAGACAAGGCGAAACCAAAACAGCAACGACCAAATGACCAAAACTCTAAACCTCAAACCAATGGGTGATACCAAGATGCTTACGTCCATCTGTTCTGTACAGTTCATGGGAGGGACTTTATATTCAGTAAAACACACCTGAGGTAGTTTTAGGCTTTTCTGCCTCAACTGTAACAAATCTCTGTGAAACATCAAGTTTTGACAGACTCTTTTGGACATGAAAGATGTGTTTTGGGTCCTTGTTCTGCCTGAAAGCATCACAGCAAAGCTAATTAGCATATCTGTCACTAACTTTGGTTGTGGTGTTTTTCATGAGGTGATTTTCTACTGCAGGAACTTCTTGACTGCAAGAAACGGCCCTATAGAACCGCTATCAGGGTTATTTTCTAGGGAATAAAAGCTCAAACTCCAAGGTAGGTACTTCTAAATGACCCCAAAAAACTTAGCAAATGATGATTGGTTAAACTTGGGGAGAAAAACAAGCAACATTTTTCTGTCCTTGATGTCCTTGTCGAGTCTTTTTCTGTCTATCATCACCATTAATGATGTAGAATCCCCATCTAGACCAACATAACAAACTCACAATGTTCTGTTTCCTACATAGAACTGGAGTTTTGTTGGGTAACTACAATTAGTGGCTGTTTTTGCGCACTTGGAGTGAATATCATGGTTGGACTTCTTGGATCCTACACCTAAACGAAAACAAAAAGGCCTAAAAGGGTTCATTAGGAAGCCATTCTTATAAACTACTTCATGTCTCGCTTGAGTTCCTACAGTGGAAAGTCGCCTGTTCATTGCAAGATTGATAAGAAACACTGTAGGAGCTGCGTTGGCTTTTCATTTGGCAAAGAAAGGCATTTTAGACTCTTTAGGTCTTTGTTCCATTGTTGCATATTTTAAATCTGTGCCATGAAAAACCAGAAACAGAGTGGAAACACCAGAAAATCCAAGTATTGCAAAGTTTTTTAGCGCCTAGCTGAGGAAAAGTTGGTGTATCGGTAAAGTGCGATGGAGACAAGTAAATACATCATCAACAATATGAAGCAGGTGACTGAAATGCAACAAGAAAATATCAGATCGGAAACGTCCTCCAATAACTAATACATGAACTAGAGGTAAATGCAAATGGTTACGCATTGTTCACTCTTCTTTTGCAACAGCTTTAATGGCAACCTACTGGAGAACTGGTTGCATCTATTTCTCTTGTATCTTCATGATCACATTCCTAATGATCTTTGCATTTTGTTTTCATTGCTTTTTGGAATTTTTGTAAAAATTTGGATAAAAACTTGACTGTTGTTGACACAAGACAGCAGGAGAGTGCCTGACAGACTTGATTCAGGCCAGAAAACCCAAATTCTTCAAAAACTGATTGGTCAAACTGTGTCTGATTTATGGAAAGTGCGAATCATGTTGGCAGGAAAGCCAACTTCATGTGCGACTGCATCCTCAAAGAAGCTGAACTTGTTAACTGTTTCGTCATTTCTGGGTTTAAAAGTGAACGTACACACCTGGCCATTGCAGATTTACCTTGATGTCACTCTTCAAACACTCTCGGACCAGCGAGTCCATCCATGATGAAAACACAAA
Organism: Amphiprion ocellaris; assembly: GCF_022539595.1. Classification (NCBI taxonomy): domain Eukaryota; kingdom Metazoa; phylum Chordata; class Actinopteri; family Pomacentridae; genus Amphiprion; species Amphiprion ocellaris. Next base: position 3,101,381 of record NC_072771.1, on the reverse strand, counting down.
CCAGCTGAAAAGGAAAACACTGACTCCAGAGAGTAAGACAGTCTGCATCGGTTCTGCCTGTGAACCAAAATCTCACTTTCAGGCTCAAAGAAAGGAGAGCGACGCTGTTCACATCTGCATCAACACATCATTAACACAGGGCCCAGATCTCAGCCTTATGGTGACAAAAATGTGCAAAATAAATATGAGCGTAGCTGCACAGGAGGTGCCAAGTCTGAGGGACCATAACTTGGTTTTTCCTGAGAAGAAGGTGTAATTGATCTGAGTATCAATAAATGGAGTGAAGCATAAACAGATTTAAAGGTCTCGTCCTCTTGAATGCGAAAACGATTAAAACGTCTTTTGTTCCAAAAACTCCTCTTCATTGTCAAAGAAAAAAAATCTGATTATCCACAGGTGAAGACTCAAACGCTTCTACAGCCGAAGAAATCCATGCCGATGTAGCGAGGGTAGCCCTCCAAAGAGTTCATGCCAACGGGGTCGAACTTCCAGTACTGTCGTCCTCGGATAAAGTGAGCGTAGCCTGAAACACAGAGAACACAAAGGATTTACTTTTTTAGGGACATTAGGGACATTAATCAGTGTTGTTGGTTGAATTAATAAATTAATTCTTGTGTTTGTGCTCCTATAATAATCAGTAATGTACAGAGCCTATAGATGTATTTACCTCAGTTGTAAATTTTTCCATTTGATTGCTTTCCAGCATTGACTCATGGTCTCTACAACTTTTTATGAGAAGAAATTGCAAAGAAAATATTATTTTATTCTCAAAGTGAAAACAGCTTTTGAAAAGACACCTGTATCTAGAATATCCACTCACTACAAAACTACACCATGAAGACTAACAAACACTCCAAGAAACTCTGTGAAAAGGTCCAAGTTCCTGAAGATGTCTTGGAGTCCAGTTAAATCCATCATTAAGAAATGGAAGGAAGATGGAACATGAATAAATCTGACTAGAAAGGTTCTTTGGTCTGAGGAGACTTTATGAGGCATGGTGGTAGCAGTATCATCACGTGATGATGATTCTCGGCAGAAGGCTTGGAACTGCAGACAGTAATATAAATGCAGCAAAATCTGGAGAAATCCTGAAGTCTGAAGAGAACTGAGACTTGGAGAAGATTAGTTTTCCATCCAGACGATGAGTCAAAGCAAACAGCCAAAGATCCTCAGAAATGGTTTAAAGACAACAAGGTGGAAGTTCTGGAGGCCGAGTCAGAGTCCAGACCTCAATCCAAATGAGAGTTAGTGTCTGGACTTAAAAAGTTCTGTTCCTTCATGATCCCTGTGGAACCTGACAGAGTTTGAAGAGTTTATAAAGATGAATGAGGTAAAACTGCAGCATCCAGATGTTTAGACTGATGGAGACCAACAGGATCTATGATGAAACTGCAAACAAAGGTGCATCTACTAAATACTGACTTGAAGCAGGTTAATACTTATGAAGTCACTTGTTTAATTTTTTATTAGTTTGATTAGTTGACATTCATTTGAAAAAAAACAGTTTTCACTATGACATGAAAGAGTTTGTGAAATCTTTTGCCAAATAGCCAAATTATATTGACCGAGATTAAATGTTGAAAGACAACAAAAGGGAAAACCTTCCAAGGAGGGTGAGTACCTTTTATAGGCAATGAATGTATGCAGTCAAAAAGAGTGTAGGTTTCCCTGTTCTTCATGTGGATTAAATATCCTTGTAACTAACATAAAACTCCTTCCGCTTTTAGACCGTACCGTAGATGTCCCTGAAGGCAGCGTCCACGTCGTCGGGGATGCCGCTCCAGTCCTGCATACTGCGAGGGTAGACCGACTCGACCTGGTTCTGCCAGGGGCTGAACCTCCAGTAGCTGCCTGACTTGAAGAAGTAGGTGTTGTAGTTGGAGTCGTGGCCCCAGCGCAGCGCTGCCTGGATCCCCGACACCGACAGACCCAAATTCCTGATGGACTCCGGACCCCTGATCTGCATCTCAGCGTCGAACACCCAGTAGTTCTCACCTGCAGAGACGCCGTTCAGCTTCAACACTCATGGTTCTTATTGGGTTTTCTGCACCTCAGTAAGTACAGCTGGTGATGTTTTACACACTGGTTTCATTCTGCATCATGTTACCTGCAGCGTTCTCTACAGCTGACACGCTCTCGGCTTAGATAGTATTACCTTAACATCTCTAAATTAGAAACAAGTGAGACAAAAAAGCTTGTGGTGTCACTTTTTGGGTATTTACTTTCCTTTTTCAGAAATTATTTGGACTCAATCCAAACAGAACCAACATCTGGGTACTTAATGTTTATGGAGTGCTGTTATAGCCAGTAGATAGGTTTGAATGAAGCAGTTGTTGATCGACTTAAATTATGAGAAATATTTTAGAAAAAAAGACAACTTTAAACATCTACAACTAATGTGCTCACTCATGGATTGTAAGTCAATTTATGCAAATACAAACTTTTAAACTGACATATTGTGACAAACATTACCTGTTTCTAGCAACCACCACATCTTCTACACTAAAAACTGGTATGATTGTTGTATCACTTGCAACTTATTAGTTGGTATAAACAAAGAAAATTTAGTTTAAACAGCTGGCTAATCAAGCTGAAACAGTGGTGTTTATGTTGGCATGCTAACATTAGCTGCTGTCATTTACTTAAGCAAGTTAGCATGGTACTGAGATTAGCTAGCTAATAAAATAATTTAGGATACACATGCTTATTTTTTTATGATTTATAACAACCACTCTGGATTTACTAAAACATAAAATAATTTTTGTACTTAAAAACATCTTGAGTTTGCTTGGAGGAAAAGTTAGCTTGGGGATGTTAGCAAACTAAAGCACCTTGGAAATTTCTGAAGATTTTATAAAATGTCAAACAACATAAGTTTAAGATACACCACGTCCTGTTTTTGTTATTACAGTTAGCTAAGGAATGCCAGTGACATTTTTGAGAGATATTTTCAAAGATTTACATCTTCAGTAGGATCCAATAGTCATGAAGGTGACTCAAAGCACTGAAAGTTGGACTAACATATTGAGGATTTTGTTGCTTTCGCTTAAATTGCCGGCAATAAGAACAAGACAAAAGTTTTGAAACATCCATGTTTTCCGATGCGTCTTTGAGAAAGTTGTTGAACTTCTCTCCCATACTTCAGAACAGCCAACCCGTAATTAGGTAGTTTGAACCTGCCTAGAAAGTCACATAATGCAGTTTATCTGGTGCAATGTAAGGTATGTCTCAAAAATGTACAGTAAATTGACATTAAAGACCATTTTTGGCAGGCCAAGGTGCTTACCTTATCTGTATCTTAAAAGAAATATTCACATGAAAGCCTTAATTGCAGCACATCTATGTTAATTAACATTTTTACACCTATTTAAACTTGCCTACAAGGGTACTTTACTTCTGTACAATTATCTCCCCCTCCGATCCTGTGCAAACTCGAAGCCAAAAACCACAAAACAGCAGCTCAAACGTCTTCGCTGCCCACCTTGAAAGAACCAAATATTCCCTGACTTGTCTTCAAAGGCGGCGTCGATGTTGTCGGGAATCCCCCTCCAGTGACGGGACGCCAGCGCTGGGTAGCCGCTCTCCAGATGCCCGTCCCTGATCCTCCAAACGTAGCCCGCCTTGAAGAAGAACAGCTCCCCTCGGATCATAGACACGGCATCAAAGTCCGTCTGGCAGGCGTCGGGCTGGAAATAAGACAGATCACATGTGCATTTCCACATGCAAACGTGAATGGGGGATATTTACTGCAGCGGGATGAAGTGTTAAGGAGCCGTTTTATTGTCTAAAAGGATAAAGACGGCTTTAGTGCTTCTTAAGGCTCCACTTGAACACCGCTTTTATTGCCACAAACCATCACAAGAATGTGAAAAACCTCTCGGTTACAAGTTTTACAGAAGAAACTAATCTGTAGTGGAAACTTTTCCCCCAGTGCTCGCCTGGGAATGAAAGATTACTGTTGTCTTTCAGCCTTATTTATCATCTACGGTTCAAAAATACATTCTTGTATGATGTGGCGCAGCTTCAAAGATGTTCACTGTCACATAGACATGCAGCCCTGAAATATTTAACTATTTTAGTGTCTTCTAACCACAGAAACCAGTTAAAGGATACGGGTGATGGTGTTCTATATTTTACTTCTTGACAACAAATCCCATAAAACTGGATGGATCCTATTAAAAAGGGGGTGCTTTATTTAGTTTGTGCCATAGAGCTCCATTGTTGTCCAAATCAATGAGCCACACATGTTCCCTGTTACCTTTAAAACACACAATGTAGTTTATTATGACTCAGTGCCACATGCAAAGGGTTCAATTGGGATTTTTGAGGAGAGGGAGCCCTTGTCCAGGGAGGATGGAGCTTTAAAATCACACTGCAGGACTATTTCTTTAGTAGTCGCAGCCTAATTTTCTGAAATTTTGTTTTAAGAGTTTAAAGTCACTTTTGCGGTACCACTATCTAAATATCTAGAGCATTCGGTTTTATTTTAGGTGTATAGTTTCTGTATGTTGTCTATATGGTAAACATGTTATATCTCCTAACAACGCTCCACTAGCTGTTTCTAGCTATTGTTAGCCTTGTTATGAGCTATCACTAGCTAATGTAGTGATAGCTCATAATGTAAGCTGCTCATGACATGACTAGCTAACATTATTATCATTCGGCTTGCGTGTTTGTTTAGCACAATTGTGTATGCACTTGATTTTTAAAATTTCATTTTTAGAAAATAGTTAACATGCATTGACACATTTTGTTTATCAAAGTTGGTTTATACCACATTTATGGCATTATAAAAACCCTAGTTTAACATGCTAACATGTGCTTGATGTTGATTTTCTGGGCCACTTGTGTAGTTAGAAGCTTATGATGGTGTCACTTATGCAACTTTGGGATGTGTCATCTTTCTAATTATGTGTTTTCAGTGTTATATGTTAGCAATTTTATGACAAACAGCAACTTTCTGAACATGCAAAATGATCTTTTAAACTGGGACATAACTTGTATTAGTTATAAAATATTAACTAATACAAGTAAATATTAAACTATCGGACGATTTAAAATTTCAACCTTATTATTGCGAAAAGTTGCAAGAAATTTCATGGAAATCCATTCAATTGGCTTTGAAATGTTTCACGAATAAATGTAAATGTTAAAATCGTGGTGGCTGAAGATGAAAATCTTGCTAAGGCTTCGTCTTCTGGTCACAATACAAACCTTATGTTAATAGATGTTTCTATTTGGACCCAGGTGATGGACCAACCAAAGGATGTTGCCACACTTTCTCATGGGCATCGATGGACTTTGGTGCAGTTTCATGGTTGGTATTTTATTATTCTTAACCATTCACTTAACCCTTTACAGCCACCCCAGGATTGTTTCTGTTAAAGTTTTATCATCTCCACTCACATTAGTGATGATCTCGTTGGTCTCTGGGTTTGAAGGCGGCGGTGCTGGTGGCGGCGGCGAGGGCAGGACTTGCGGATGAGCTCCATACAGGTACTGGATGCCTTGCTTGTCATCCTCGCTCAGCCTCAGCGGGTAGGAAAAGGAATAATATGCGGACATGATGGCTCCCGGCTCACGGGAGTGCTGCAGGCCCAGGACATGCCCGAACTCATGGGCGGCAACCTGGAGAAGGTCTGTACCTGCAGGGGTGAGGTGGAGGACGGGAACACCTGGTAAAGATGGAGTCTGAAAACAGTTGTAAGCATTTGTTTTGAGCTGCTTCAGGTGGCACACTGGGGGGGGGGGGGGATTTTGCTACCTGAGTCGATCTGGTGCCAACAATCAAGTCATGAAAAAGTACCTCTGCCTGCCTGCTGACTCATCTGTTACCTGTTTCCTTCACACACAGGTGTGTTCAATGACATGCCTGTTTACCTTTTACTAGCTAGACTGGATATGCACTGCCGGCATCTGTAATTCAGGCCTTGTCCACATGTAGCCAGGTATCTCACAAAACGAAGATATTTTTCTACAATTCCGCGTATCATCCACGCGAAAACGCTGATTTACGTCATCATAAATGATTATTTTTAAAAACTCCGCCCAAAGTGAAGATTTGCGAATTCTCCGTTTTATGCGTCTGCATGTGGACATCAGTAACCGGGGTTTTGCGTTTCGAAACGTCACCGCCTGCGACAAAATATGTTCTTACGTCACATATGCGACCTGTGTTTACATTGGGTAACAGTATGGATGCTCTCACAAGGTTTTGGGCGCTGTTTCTTGTACAGGCGCTTTTTACTTGCTTGTTTTTACAAGCCCAGATACTGCTCCACATTCAACAACACAGGCGAAGGACGACAAACTTTATTTTTTGGTGCCCATAAATGAAGACAACAGGAGGGTTAAACGCTACATTAGAGTCTTTATGTTCTCCTTAAAGAGGCATAAATTGAAGTAATCTCAAATCATCACCCACCCATGTGGTTTCCGAGGGTCCAGGACTCGTCGTAGTCGAAGTGAATGTCGCCTTGTCGGTGCGTTTTGGGGAAGAAGGCGTGAGCGAGGATCCCACCCGGACCGTCGAAGGGAAGGTTGTCTCCGTGCCAGTAGCTGGAGGTTCAGAAAACAAGCTTAAAAAGGTACTTTTGACGGATTAAAGCGTGAAAAACAAGAACTTGAACTACAGTCTGACGGCTTTAGGGACGATTCAACAATTACAGGCAACACTGACACGATAAATACGTAGAAACATTCATTAAAAACACGTCGTTAACCGTCTTTATGCCGTCAGAGCTGCAGGTAAATATGCTTTAAGATGCTGATTAGCCTGCCAGTTATTCTTCTGATAATTATACAGTACAAATATGACAAAACACAATGATCATATATTCCCCCTAAAGCATTTTCCACATTCCAGTTTTCCTTCGTCCTATTTGATAATGAGGTGTGTTTGGTTAGTTGGAGTAAATTTGCATTTAAGAATCTTTTTTTCTTTCAAAATTCATTCAACAGTTTCATAACAGTGACGCCAGTGACGCGACAATAAAAAAAACGGGAAACTGAAGCAACCAAAACAAAACAAAGTAATTTCCGAGATGACACAGATCCCCCATAAATAAAAAAACTCCAGGGTTTGTAATGTGCTTGTCCTTTCTTGCTTCTGTTATCTGGTTTCCATCTTTGCAGCTCTGTAAACCCTTTGTAACGAAAACCTTCTAATCTGATCGGATTCAGACTCAAAAATAGGTTGAAAATATTTGACTCTGGACTATTTGCTGAGTTTCAAAAAAACCCAAACAGAACTATTTCATTGACTGATTTATCCTTTTAATCATTTTTCAAGCTAAATATCAAATATCTTCCTGCTTTAGCTTTTTATTTTTCTCATATAACATTAGAGATCTTGCGTTTTTGGATATTTTCCTCTGGAATATTGTGATGGTTGCTGTCATGAATGTTTTTTTGTCTGATCAGCAAACTAATTATTAATTAATCCAGAAAATAATCAACAAGGAAAATGATAATTAATTGCAGTTCTAGCCTTAATGTTTAGCTGTTAGCTTTAGGTCTAGTCTGCAGGTGTGTAACTTCCTTCTTTGTTTAAAGAAAAGTTAAATCTACATGGAAACACAACTGAAGTAATGCTGCTAGTCAATATAATGGAGGACTAACTTTACATTTATGTGTAGACATGTAAAAAAGTCCTGTTAGTGAGGTTAGCGCTGATGCTAATTTGGCCTACAACTGAACAAAATCACCTCACAAGCCAAAAATATGTTTCTGAGTTTTATAAGTCATATAAGTTTTCCAAAATTTCTCGTTTCAGTGACGTAAAAATGCATTTATGTGGATGAAAAGGCCAAATTACATTTTTTAAAAAGCTCAAAATCCACCGGTGGGTTTGAAATCATTAAACTGACACCATTTATCAGAGCTAGAAACTAAAAACAGAAATAATTGTCTGATTTTCAACTTTCCTTGAACTGAGCATGCATGATGTGATGTTCTAGTGGCAGAAATAACAAAATTTAAGCTTGAAATCTGTCATATTTCATCAAATCCCTGGATTGTAGTTGTGTTCAGAGGGTTGAACAATATGTTTGGAATACTGACGTGTAAATCTGCTGCACCTCGTTATCACTGCAATTATCCAATCAGCCAATCAGGTGGCAGCAGAAGCAGCTAATGTTTCTTGGAACCTCTTTTAGCTCCAGATTTTGGAAGAGACGCCACTCGAGGAAATTTATCAGATATCAACATTCTGGCTGGTCACATTTTTCCTCACTGTTGGTTAATTTAAAGTCCTGCAGCTCTATGGAATCAGAACAACATGAAGCAGAAGTAGAGAGATTTTAGAAATGTTTTCTGTGCACATTTACACAGTTAGAATGCCGTTAATCATAAAAAATGAACAGAGGAAAGTTAAATTTCTCTGATTTGGAAACCTGCCCCAGTGTTTCCTCTCGTATTCTTTCAGCAGTGGCAGCAGGCTCTCAGGGAGCTGAGACGCGTAAACAACTGATGCCTGACTGCAGATCCGGTTACTTTTACAACCTATTTATTGAATGGCCAGTTGAAAATAGCTTTTTAACGGCTGAATTTAAAAATAAAATAAAATTTGAACAAACTCATCTGAAGATGCAGTCAGCAGTTATTCATACATGGTGTGTAGATATTAGCTTAGCAACGCTGAGCAGGCACTGGGCCCAATTAACTGAAGCTACCGATATGTTACATAACGTTAGCTGGACATCGATATTTCATGAATGTCTCTTTAACTTGTAGAATATATTATGAGTTATCTTAAGCTAACAACTTTTCTCTGGTAAGTCGCTGCCCTATTTCCAAGACGACACTCCTCTGACTCTCTGACCTGCTGCCTGGATGCTTGATGTGACGTCACTTTCAAGGCTGCGTTCTGGCGAGTAATTAACATCGTATTAACCCGACGTATCAGAGAGTAGATACTGAGCAAGACAGTTATCTGTAGTTTACCTTAGTACTCGTGAGAACCCGACAGCGAAGGTGGAGACATGCGGCGGTGGTGTATTTGCGACAATAACAAAAAAAAGAAAGAAATTTGAAGGAGCGGTGGCTAGGATTTAGGAATGGCAGCCAGCCGCTTCTAAAAGAATGCAGAGGAAACACTGTGCTCACAGGTGTTTCATTACTGGAGAAAATCTTGGCTCTACAAACTATAAATAGTCTAATATTTACATGTTTATTTGTCTCCTTTCTGCTCCGTGTAAACCAGATTACAGTTCAGACGTTCAGATTTTTTGTCAGCTGATTGTTGGTCGTAGCTGAGTCATTCACAGCTTTATAGCTGCACGGAGAACTCCAGAATTTTTTACTTTTTACACAATCTTGTTAGAGACAGTGATTTATTTTTGGTTAATTTTCAAATGGATTTACATAATTTCTCTGACAAAAACTGTTGGAAAGTTAAAAACTGTTTTTGAGGTTCCAAGCTCTGATAAATGGTGTAATTTTGACACTTTTGAAATAAAATATGCCTTTTAAACCTGCAGGATTATGCCGATATATAATAACACAACAATTCAGTAGCTTATTTTATGTTATTTGAGCTTTTTGTTTAGTTTTAATGCAGTTTCCAACCTGCACTATGTTCAGGCTCCTTTTTCTTTTTTCTAATATTTAAAAGGTGTTTTTTTTCCTTTTCCTTCTCCCACCTGGTTAAAGAAATTGGTTTGTTTTTGGTCATTTTTTTAATGAGACATTTAGAAAAAAACAATTTGGATCAAATATTCCGATTTCAAGCTTAAATTTGCTTAATTTTCCCAATAGAACAGCATGTCACACATAATGAGTTTAAGGACTGTTGGAAAGTTGAAAATCTGACATTTTTTTCAGTTTTTACTGTTCCAAGCTCTGATAAATTATGTATGTTTGATGATTTTTTTAAAAATAAAACATGCCTTTCAGACCTGTGGGGTAACTTCTATATATAATCACACAGCAACTTGCTGATTTGAGCTTTTTATTTAGTTTTACTGCAGTTTACAACCTGTACTATGTTCAGATTGATATCATGATTTCAAGCTTAAATTTCCTTATTTTTCCAAATAGAATAGCACATCGCACATAATGAGTTCAAGGACCGTTGGAAAGTTTTTACAGTTTCTTGCTCCAATAAATGGTGTATTTTGATGATTTTTAAAATGCCTTTCAAACCCATGGGTAACTTTAGTTTTAATGCAGTTTACAACTTTTGTCTTGTTTCCTTTTTAATAATTGTTTTAAATGAATTTTCTTTTCTTCTTTTAACTCCTCCCATCTTGTGAAGTCAATGTGAATGTTGGTCTTCCTACATAGTTTTTTGTTTTTTATAGAATCTGGGCAGAGAAAATGGTTTATTTTTGGTAAATTCTTAATTAATTTGCTTAATTTTCCCAAGAGAACAGCATGTCGCACATGATGAGTTCAAGGACAGTTGGAAAATTGAAAATCAGACATTTTTTTTCAGCTTTTACAGTTTCTTGCTCTGATAAATGGTGTAATTTTGATGATTTTTAAAATAAAATATGCCTGTAAAATCTGCAGGATCACTTCTACATATCACTAACTTTTTGTTATTTCAGCTTTTTGTTTAGTTTTTTTCTTTTTAATAATTGTTTTAAAGGTGTTTTCTTCTTTTTTTTCCCCTCCCACCTGGTGAAGTCCATGCAGATGTTGGTTTTACTGCATATTTTTTTTTGTATTTTATAGAATCTGGTTGGAGAAATTGGTTTATTTTTGGTACATTTTTAAATAAATTTGCCTAATTTCTCTGACAGAACAGCAAATCACACATGATGTGTTTAAGGACAGTTGGAAAGTTGAAAACCAGACATTTTTTTCAGTTTTTACAGTTTCTTGCTCTGATAAATGGTGTAATATTGATGATTTTTAGCAAATTTCTAACTTTTAAGATGTTATTTGAGCTTCCTATTTAGTTTTGTTGCAGTTTATTGTAGTATGTTCAGGGTTGTTTCATGTTTTCAGTGTTTTAGTGCTGTTTATTTCTTTCTCCTCCCACCTGGCGAAGTTGATGCGGATGTCAGCCTTCCCGCTGTGGATCTCGGTGAAGGTGAGCGGTGTGACGTCACTCCAGATCTTCAGCGCCTCCCCGAAGACTCGCCGAACCTTCTGCTCACTCATCTGCCAGGGAAACCGGTCGATCCTGCGCGATTCAGACGATGCAGGTGTCAAAAACAGAAACGCACAAAAACAGAAACACACAGTAGCAGGAAGCAAAGACCACCAGCCTCGAACGCCTCCCTCTAATCTGATATCTGCAGTCGTCTCTCCAGCGGGAGGTTTTCTGTTCCCGACGCCCTCAGGCCCACGCTTCCAGATAAAACCACCCAGTGTGATAGTAGAAGGAAGGGAAAAAACTCATTTCACTGACAGTTAATATAATTGGTACCACCTAAAACTTAGATCATTGTGTTCAGTCTCCTTTCCTCCACTCCTAGAGCCGAACTTAGATCTGTCTGATCTCTAGCCCAATTCAACCAATACTCTAACTGCAAACTAGTACTAATACAGCGCTAATAGTAGCGGCATATAGGCTACAAAAGACTGGATTTTAGTAGGAAATATAGAATCATCTATATATACACTTACAGGAACTTTCTGAGGTCATAATACAAGCTTCAATTGGAAATGTTAGAATTTTTCCCATTTTTAAAGGCCAATAAATATTCATTAGTGAAATTTTTGACAATTTTCAGTAATTTTGGATAAGATTTAAGTCATTTTAGACAATCTTGTTCTTTTTCGACCAAATCTTTTGAAATTGTTTATGATTTTGAATCATTTTGGACCTCAAAAGTTGGTGAAATGTCGACCAAATACTGTATTTTAGTAGGAAATATAGAATCATCTATATATATATACACTTAAAGGAACTTTTTGAGACCACATTACCACCCTTGTTTGAAAAGTAGCACTTTTTTCCATTTTGAAGTTCCAGTAACTATAAAGTTTTCTGCTAGAGCCATTTAATAATATAAATGTACTGGAAGCAATTTTGTCTGTGTCCACACCAAATTTCATGGCTGTGGGAGTTTTATTTCTGGAGATATTGAAGGGAAAAAAACAAACTTAATAGGCAATACATTTCTATAAGCATGAAAATACAAAAATTCCCAGGTCTGAAAACAAATGAAATCCTCAAAATTACATCAAAATATTTAACAGAACTTAGTTTTGGGTCCCAAATAACAAATAATGTCTGTACTGACCCTTTATTTAGTGGGAAAAAGTGAAAAGTTACAACACCTGGTCGTCTAAAAATAACCAACAATGACATTTGAATATTTATGTAACTTTATTGTGCTTATTGTCAGCTTCAGTCGTGATGAACGTTGGATTCTGAAACTAAAAACTGTCTGACCTGACACCATGATGTGAGCCAAACACTTAAAAGAAGAGTTCCATATTTTGTAAGCAATTAAAGAAGGCTGAAGCCACTTTTATGAAGGTTCACTGCCGATCTGTCAGGACGTGTTTCGCTTGGATCCGGTTCAGTGCTTCTGGCTATGGTGTGGTTTTGGCATGGTGGCATCAAACCTGGCTGTCCTTGAAGAAATAGTTTCAACATGTAGCTCCCTTTAAAACTGCATGGTTTGGTTTTAAAGTTTCTGTGTTGAAACAACGAGACACAACACATTAATTGGTTAGATTTAGAGGTGGAATTTGGAAAGATGTGGAACTAGGCCAAACATGCTGACAGTAATGCACAAATATGAGGTTAATACTGACTTTACCATCAAGAACTAGCAGCTGATTATTGTTTATTAAGGTTGCCTGATTACCTGAATATGGATACAGTGAAGTTAAAGTTGAAGAAAAGCTGTCAGTCTAGAATTTATCTGATCGGTATGTCTTTTTTAATGCAAAGACGGTCAAGACAGACAGGAAGTAGTGAGGTTAACTCCTAGTAATTTTGGACAATTTTCAATAATCTTGGACAGATTTCATACCAAAATAGCAAAAAAATGGAAACTTGTCCTGTCATTCTAGCCACAAAACAAATTCTACTGATGTTAGAACCTTAAAAGTTGGTGAAATGTCGACCAAAGACTATATTTTAGTAGAAATATGGATCCATCCATATATATACACTTAAAGGAACTTTCTGGGGATACGATACCACCTTTGTAAATTTTGTGCTTTTTTTCCCATTTTTTAAAACTTCTTCGCCAAGAATTAGCAGCTGCTTGTTTATTAAAGTTTCCTGAATATGAATCAGTGAAGTTATAGTTGAAGAAAAGCCGTCAGTCCAGAATTTATCTGATCACTTCGTCTTTTTTAATGCAAAGAGGTTCAAGAGAGACAGGAAGTAGCGGGGTTTATGGGAAATGTGGTCTTCATTTGGAGACACACCGGCTATAAAAACTTGACTGGCATTCATCTAAATAACTGTCTCTTGTATTTACAGAAAGCAGATTACAGTTGAACCGTGATGTTTTCTGATAAACTCAGTGCATTCTCAGTTCACTAATTCTTAAAAACAATCTGTGTTTGCTTCATCTTAAATTAAAATAGTGCAGAAACAATACAAGAAGCCAGCTGCATACGTGTGCAGATTATCTCCACAAAGGGAGTTTTCTTTCACAAATCACTGGAGCTTCTCACTTGCTGCACAAACAACCAGAAGATTAACCTGAAACTGTTTTTCTCAGTGACTCATCAGGTCACATTGCTGAGCTTTAAATCAGTAATTACTCAACTCAGTGTAACTCCAAGCACATTTGTTCCTGCTTCAACATTCAAAAATAAGTGTTTACATCTTTAAAAAGAGGCTCAACGATCACCTAAAGCAGCAATTTTAAGCAAACAGACAAAAGAAAATAGTGCAGTTGTTTGGGACTATTTTTAGCGGCGGATTAATTAGTAATTGGTGCTCTTGTAAATATTTGGGCTGTTTGGAGTTCGGTGATAAAACTAAGATGTCTGTACAATGAATATGAAGCTACTGGTCACAGCTGGTTGCTATAAAGACTGTACATGGTGGAAACAGTTCACCTGGATCTGTTTCTTTGTTTTGTGGAGACTCTGGTGGAGTTCAAGAAGCTGGATCTGAACAAAATACAATAAATCAGGCTTTGAGATTCTCTAAATACTTGTTAGTAGGTTTCATTCATTGCTGGTTTTGTTTGTTTTACAGCATATGTTGTAAAACACACGAAATATCACCAGGTTTTATTTTAGATTTAGAGGTTTAATGTGGCTGAAATTACAATATTTCTTGTCTGTTATGTTTTTGTGGCAAGATGGAAACCATGAAAGCAGAGATTTGTGGTTAACGTTTGCACAAGTGTGTTTTAACTCAAATTATAAACTTTGCCTCAACTTAACCACGTGGTTTTGGAGCATAAAGTAGCAGAAGAGTGGCTAAAAATGCATGAAAATAGCTACAGAAAGCAAAAGTGAACACAACTACAATGAGCAACAGAAAACAAAAGCAAACGGTGACTTAAAATGGCTGAAAACAGCAAAGGAAAACAAAAAAGGCCACCGACAGAAAACGTAGTAGAAGTGGCTGAAAATACTTGAAAATAACTACAGCAAACATAGTAAACATTGACCGAAAGTGTCTGAAATGAAGGCTAAAGAAGAGGATATTTGAAAACGAGCAACAGAAAACAGAAGTAAACAGTAGTTAAAAATGCCTGAGAACAGCATCAGAAAGCGAATGTAAAGAGTGTGTAAAAACGGCTGGAAATGACAAAACAAAAGTAAGCAATAACTTAAAATGCCTGGAAACAGCAAAGAAAACAAAATACAAAGAGTGTGTAAAAACGCTGACCAGTGATTGAAAATGCCTGGAAACAGCAACAGAAAGTGAAAGTAAACAGTGACTATAAACATGTGAGAGCCAGCAACAGAAAAAAGAAGTAAACAGTGGTTGAAAATGCTTGAAAACATCATCAGAAAGGAAATGTAAACAGTGTCTAAAAATGCCCAAAAACAAAAGTAAACAGCAACTAAAAATGCCTGAAAATGGCAATCGAAATACAAATGTGATAGCTGACAAAGTGCCTTAAAACAAAGTAAACACTGGCAGAAAATCTCTAAGAACAATGGAAAAACAATGACTAAAAATGGCTGAAAACAAAAGTAAACAGTGACTCAAAATGCATGACAGCAGCTATAGAAAGGAAAACAGTGACTGAAAACAGTGAAAGAACGCCAAAGTAATTGAAGACTAAAAGCACCTGCAAACAACAAAAAACAAAAACAAACAGTGATTAAAAACACATTAAAAGAGCAACAGAAAGCGAGTCTACAGTGAGTGGAAACACATGAAAACAACAATGACTGAAAACCTGTGACACCGAGTAGTTTTGAAGCGGAAAGCAAATAACAATGACAGAAAACATAAGCGAACAGTGACTGAAAATGCAAGAAAATGATGAGAAAAACAAGAGTAAAGAGTGACTGAAAACAGTGGAAGAAAGCCAGAGTAAACGAGGACTAAAGCATCTAAAAATGATAGAAAACAAAAGTAAACTGTGATTTAAAAATCCTAAAAACAGCAAAGAAAACAACAGTAAACAAAGACTAAAAACCTAAGTAGTTTTGTAACGTAAAGCAGAAAACAATAGCAAAAAACAAATGTAAACACTGACTAAAATGCATGAAAGTGCCAACAGAAAACAAAAGCGAACAGTGACACAAAATGCATGATAGCAGCTACAGAAAAGAAAATAGTGACTGAAAAGGGTGAAAGAAAGCCAAAGTAAACGATGACTTAAAGCACCTGAAAACGACACAAAACAAAAGAGTGACTAAAAATGACTGAAAACAGCAAAGAAAACAAAAGTAAGCAGTGACTGAAAACGTAAGTAGTTTTGTAACGTAAAACAAATAGCAAAAAATTGATAAATAAATATAGTAATTGTGTAGAATCTATTTTTCTACATACACTAGAGTATGTGCATTTTTTTCATGTTTGTTGCACTTGTGTATTTTGGTGTATTTTTTATTTTTCTACTCATACTCCTTAAACCTCAACTTCTCCCGCTGTGGGATCAATAAAGGCTCGTCTGATCCTAAACGTTCAGCTGGTGAAAGTTGCCAAAACCAAAAGATTTAACGACTGAAATCCTAAACCTAAATAAAAACCAGTTGAGTCTGAGTCAGCCCAAACACACCATCCTGGATGCTTGGGCGTTTTGCAGCCACCTGAGAGCTTCTTTTCAGTTTATTTACCCACCGTTAAAGCGGTTAAAACAACACCGACCCGACATGACTCTGAGGGTCCTGCCACGACTTGCTAACAAAAAAAAAGAAAGAAAAAAAGCAGGGACTCGTTAGCTGGGCTCCACTGAGTCATTTTGTTGGGTCCCGATGGAGACGCTGGGTTTCCTGGTTGACCACATCACTCCATCAGGTGTCACCATGAGCTCCATATCGGTCCCATCCAGCAGAATCTAATTAGTGCTGCTATTAAAAGCACTCCGCCTCCTCCCTCCCCCCCGTCCTCTGTCCGTCTTAATATACTGTTAGGTTAAAGAATGACTACAATGAAAAGGGACCCCAGGAGGCTCAGACAGAGAGGCAGCAGACGACCGCCAGACACCCGGTGGTGCCGAGGCCTCAGATGAAAGAAAACCTGCACCCCTTTTTCTCAATCATGAGTGCAAGACTTCATTTCCTAAGTGCTCTGCAGGTCATCGGGTCCACGAGGTTTAAAGTGTAGCAGCAGACGCGAGTTTTAGACACGGTATCGACATATCATGTTTTAGGTTCGTATGCTGAAAGTAGGGCGGCACGGTTACAGCCACAACGATACGATTACTTTAACCCTCGTGTTGTCTTCATTTACCAGCACCAAAAAGTAGTGTTTAATTATTTGAAAAAAAAATCCAAAAATTCAGAAAAAAAATTCCCCAAATTTCTGAAAATTTGCAAAACCTTCAGGAAGAAAATTCCAATAATTCCTTAAAAGTTTCCCTTAAAAGTTTTATTTTTAACAAATCCCCCAAACTTGGCAAGAAAATTCTTGTAAATATTTTCAAAAAATGAGTAAAAATCTTCCAAAAAAAACCTAAAAACATATAAAATGATTACATATATATCAGTAAAAGTTCTAATATTTTAAAGAATGTAATCTGATGTTTTAAAGAAACATTTTTAACATTTCTTTTTTTCCACCAAAAAATGTTCTAAGATTTCCCAAAAATGTTGAAAATCTGGACATCAGAAGTTTTACTGTGAAAATATATATTTTTCCACATTTCCAAACTTTAAAACAGGTCAGTTTTTACCCACAGGATGAGACGAGGGTTAAGAGAAACTTTTAAGGAATTATTGGAATGTTCTTCCTGAAGGCTTTGCAAATTTTAAGAAATTTGGGGAATTTTTTTGCTGAATTTTTGGATTTTTTTCAGACAAGGAAACAATATTTTTTGGTACCTGTAAGTGAGGGTTAATGTAGCGGGGGGGGGGGGGGGGGGGGGTGCAGCTTATAGGGGCTCTAAGCCAAACAGGCTGGAAGCCACTGTTCTAGTGGTAAACTATATTTAAAACCAAAAATGATTCACTTCTTGAAGATCTCCTCATCAACAGATGGTGAAATTTACAGATGTTCCCTAAACCCCTCAACGGCAGGCTACAATCGACACTAACTAGTCGACTGTGCACAGAGAAGCTTCTAGTCTCCACTTGGTTACAGCTCAGATGTACCACCAAAAATTACTTAAAAATCAAGGTCTGCTTATCAACAGCTGATAAAATTTACCAACGTTCCCTGAACGCGTCAATTAAAGACTACAATCAACTATGTGTACCTGTAGGTGAGGTCCGTCTTGTCCATACGTCCTCCATGCAGGACGAAGCGTCTCTGGCGGTGTCGCCCCCGGTAGTGCACCTCCTTCTGGTTGGGGAAGTCCGGTACGCCGCACCGAGGTCGGTTCCACGAGTTTGAGCGGTTGGTCGACGAACTCGCCTCCTTGACCAGATCCTGAGCATGAGAAACTTTTCCTCTCTTCTTCAGATCCGGGAACTTTTCAGAGACCTGGAACAACAATGGAGTTTGTTTATATTCTTTGGTATGCGGTTAGCTCCCAATGCTATGCTGGTTAGCTCGTTGGCAAACTGACCACGGCCTTGTAAAGACAAGTCGCTGACGATCGACTGAGTTCTGTAAAACATTTTTGCTGAATTTTGAGAATTTCATGTTTTCAGACCTGAGAATTTTTGTATTTTCACCCTCAAAAAAATGTCTTCCCTGAGAAGCCATTTTAAGGGTTCAATATCTCCAGAAATAAACTCTCACAGGCTTGAAATTTGGTGAGGACACAGACAAAAGTTTGGGGTTACTTAGAAATGTCCTTATTTTTGGGAAAAAATTATTATTTTAAATGAATGATAAATCCAGTGTAGACATTGTTAATGTGGTAAATGACTATTCTAGCTGGAAACAGCTGATTTTTAATGGAATATCTCCATAGAGGTACAGAGGAACATTTCCAGCAACCATCACTCCTGTGTTCTAATGCTACATTGTGTTAGCTAATGGTGTTGAAAGGCTCACTGATGATTAGAAAACCCTCATGCAGTTATGTTAGCACATGAATAAATGTGGGAGTTTTCATGGAAAACATGGAATTATCTGGGTGATCCCAAACTTTTGAACGGTAGTGTATGTGTTTCGGCACATCTCATCATGTGTGACGACAAATCTGAAGCTGAAATTGATTTCTTTCTCAAAAGAAGGTGACAGAAAAAGCAGAAAATGAAACCTAAAGGTGTAGAAAGGAAAGAAAGAGAAAAATAAAAGTTTAATTGACAGTCATCCAAGCAGCTCCTTGGCTACAGCAATGCTTTGAGCTAGAGGCTAGCATCAGCATGCTAACATATGCACATGCTAACATGTTGTTTTTAACCAGGTATAGAATTTATGGAGTCCATTCTAGTTTTAGCAGATTACAGATTTGACGTGGCAATGACGCCACATGAAACGTTAGCGAATCATCCAAGTTATTACAGTTCATCCTGTGGGGAACATGAACATCTCAACCCAATCCTTATTTTAAATCACATATAAAGCCATGTTTCCATAAAACTGTCGAACAAATTTGAGGCAACTTATGAAATAAACTAACTATACAACACAAAAATGTTTCCATTGGTGCTCACAAGCAGTGGGTGCAGCAGGCTTCCTGAAATTGGCCAATCAGAAGAAAGTGGGCTTTTAAGATGGGGGGAGGGTCTTAAATAGAGGCCGTATGATTAAATATGGATTTTGTAAAAAGTATGCAGTATACATAGAACAAAGAACAAAAATAATGGAGCTAGAAATGTACAAAATATGAACCAAAGAGGTGGATATTGACATCTAGAGAGCAGAGGAAACCATAAAAAGTGAATGAGTAAGTAAAAAACACCCATCAGAAGGGGGGGAGAAGCAACAGCAAACCGCAAGAAAGACCCGAGGCAGTCGTTTATCTCAGTGGATATGAATTTATTTTGATCTCCGAGGTTAATCACAGCGCACTCTCATAATCAGGTCACTGAGCCACGTTCTTGCCCCAGTTTAAGAGACGGTCGGTCCCAGAGTGTCCCATTATCGTTAATACCCCCCCGCCAGATCCAGAGGAAATGGCTCTGCTCATTTCCACAGGAGCAAATTACAGAGAAGAGCAACTCCTCATCTGACTCGGCCTCAACGCCAAAACCACATCTGCGGCGGCGGCAGGGAACTGTTGGGTGTTCTCCTGCTATCGCAAGGTTACGTGCATTTCCTTTTCCGCTGCATCTCTGAGAAACCTGTGGGAAAAGACGCTATCGATATGTAAAGATGAACTCGATTACCTCCAGCATCAGTTCTGATGAGTCTTCCCACAGCTACTCGCTTACGTAATCTTTCTCAGATTTCTAGACCACCACAGCTCTAATCTTTGGCCCACTTTTTTTTTGCTGTTATTGACATATTATAAACTCCTGCAAAGGACTAAACTCCTTTTGATGTTTTATTAAACCATGAAATTAGAAATATTAGACATTCACACCTCTTTAAAGATTAAATTAATGTGTCTCAGTGATTGTAGTATAAAGACTCCTGTGCCCTGGATAGAACTATACCATGAAGATGAAAGAACTCCAAGAAACTCTCAGAAAAGGTTGTTGAAAAACATCAGTCAGGATGATACAAGAAGATTTCCAAGTTCCTGAAGATCTCTTGGAGTCCTGTTAAATCCATCATTAAGAAATGGAAGGAAGATGAAACATGAATAAATCTGTCTAGAGCAGGACGTCCTCAAAAACTGAGAGACCGAGAAAAAAGAGACTAGTGAGGGAGGCCACCAAGACAACTACGACTCTTCCAAGCTTCAGCAGCTGAGATGTTAGAGACTGTTCATACAACAACTGTTGTCTGTTCTTCACCAGTCAAAGCTTTATGGAGACAAAAAGAAAGACTTTGTTAGAAAAATCTGGACTAGAGTTCACCAGAAGACGTGGAGACTCTGAAGTCAACTGGAAGAAGATTCTTTGGTCTGAGGAGACCAGAATGGAGCTTTTAGTCCATCAGACTACATGATATGTTTGGAGGATACCAAACACTGAACATCAACACAAACACACTATCCCCACTGTGAAGCATGGTGGTGGCATCATCATGATGTGTAGCATGGTGGTGACAGCATCATGATGTGAAGCATGGTGGTGGCAGCATCATGATGTGAAGCATGGTGGTGGCATCATGATGTGAAGCATGGTGGTGGCATCATCATGATGTGTAGCATGGTGGTGGCAGCATCATGATGTGAAGCATGGTGGTGGCAGCATCATGATGTGAAGCATGGTGATGGCAGCATCATGATGTGAAAGACGGTGGTGGCAGCATCATGATATGTAGCATGGTGGTGGCATCATCATGATGTGTAGCATGGTGGTGGCAGCATCATGATGTGAAAGACGGTGGTGGCATCAGCATGATGTGTAGCATGGTGGTGGCAGCATCATGATGTGAAGCATGGTGATGGCAGCATCATGATGTGAAAGACGGTGGTGGCATCAGCATGATGTGTAGCATGGTGGTGGCAGCATCATGATGTGAAGCATGGTGGTGGCAGCATCATGGTGTGTAGCATGGTGGTGGCAGCATCATGGTGTGTAGCATGGTGGTGGCAGCATCATGGTGTGTAGCATGGTGGTGGCAGCATCATGATGTTCCTCAGCAGCAGGTCCTGGAAGGCTTGTACAGGTAGAGGGTAAAATGAACGCAGCAAAGTCTAGAGAAATCCTGGAGGACGACCTGATGCAGTCTGAAGAGAACTGAGGCTTGGAGAGGATCAGTTTTTCCATCCAGACGATGAGTCGAAGCAAACAGCCAAAGATCCTCACAACTGGTTTGAAGACAAGAAGGTGGAAGTTCTGGAGAGAGTCCAGACCTCAATCCAACTGACAATTAGAGTCTGACAGACCGGACAGACTCACCAATGTCTCCAACAAAAGCAACTGGATTGTTCATGAGTGAGTAAACAAATCAGCAGCTACAGTTAAATTACTATATGAATACGACATTTGTGGAACAGCGGGCGTCCTATAGATGAAAATGAGTCCTCTAAAACCTTATTTAACCTCATGTCTGCTAGAAAAACCACTTCAAAACCATGTCCTGTGATGGATTTAATGTTCCAGATGTCTTTTAGCCCCGATAAGAAGCCTGTTCTGCCTTTCTTCAAACAGAAAAGTAGCAAAATATCAACCTCAAGCATTATTAAATCAACCGGTTCTATATGAAAAGATCCATAAACCACATAAAAGTAAAACAGCTGAGTGTTTATCAGAGCCGCATTGTCGTCGTATTTTTGTTGTTTAACGGAGCCCGACTCGCTGCGGGACTCCGCTGTGTCGTTGTTGTAGGTTATGGGGAACAAAACCCAGCAGGATTCGTGGAATGTGCTCCGGACTGCAGAAACACGGTGACTGATGGGTCTGGATCCCTGAACAAACAGTACACACCTCCCAGAAAGCCCCGCAGCCCTTCCACCTCCTGCCTTTCACTGTGTTTAAAGGACGTTTCAGCTGCACAAAGCGTTTATTCACCAGGGGGAACCTTTCTGCTCGTGCCTTTTAAAACGGCTTGTTAGTGTTATTACAAACCGAGACCCCCGAGAGGTTTCCAAAGTGTCCCCAGAAAACTTGCCTCCTGTCAGGCCGGTTTCTGTGTGAGGTTTCCTCTGCACCGTTATCTGCAGACAAGAAAAACCCTCAGATAAACAACAAAAACCCTTATCGAGACGTAAAGCTGCTCTGAAACATATCGATGGAAAGACTGGAAAACTTCACCAGCATGGAATTCAGTCCAGCAGTAAAGAGTTCATGTCCGAGTTCAAGTTCCTGAGCTGATTGGATTAAAAAATGCATGGTAAAGCCGGCATCTTTACACACGTTAAATTAAAATTCAGAAATCCTCCAACCGAAACAGTAAAGTAGGCTGTTTGTTGATCTCTTCTGAAAGAAAGTTTTGGTCAAAGTTTGCACAAGTTGAACTGCTCAATTTTAGCTGATAAGTACAGTTATTATACTAGAAAAACAGGGAAAACCTGTAAAAGAACAGTATTATTCAGTTTATCTACCATTTCTCAATCTTTAATATCCATAAAACAGAATTAAACCCCATCTTTGGAACCTAACAATGTGCAAAACAAATCTTTTGTGACTTCAAGTGATATTTTTTGGTCTGGTTTTGATGATGATGCTTCACATCATGATGCTGCCGCCACCATACTTCACATGATGCTGCCACCACCATGCTTCACATCATGATGCTGCCACCATGCTTCACATCATGATGCTGCCACCTCCATGCTTCACATCATGATGCTGCCACCTCCATGCTTCACATCATGATGCTGCCACCACCGTGCTTCACACCATGATGCTGCCACCACCATGCTTCACATCATGATGCTGCCACCTCCATGCTTCACATCATGATGCTGCCACCACCGTGCTTCACATCATGATGCTGCCACCACCATGCTTCACACCATGATGCTGCCATCACCATGCTTCACATCATGATGCCGCCACCACCATGCTTCACATCATGATGCCGCCACCACCATGCTTCACATCATGATGCCGCCACCACCATGCTTCACATCATGATGCTGCCACCACCATGCTTCATATCATGATGCTGCCACCACCGTGCTTCACATCATGATGCTGCCACCACCATGCTTCACATCATGATGCTGCCACCACCATGCTTCACATCATGATGCTGCCACCACCATGTTTCACATCATGATGCTGCCACCACCATGCTTCACATCATGATGCTGCCACCACCGTGCTTCACATCCTGATGCTGCCACCACCATGCTTCACATCATGATGCTGCCACCACCATGTTTCACATCATGATGCTGCCACCACCATGCTTCACATCATGATGCTGCCACCACCATGCTTCACATCATGATGCTGCCACCACCGTGCTTCACATCATGATGCTGCCACCACCATGTTTCACATCATGATGCTGCCACCACCATGCTTCACATCATGATGCTGCCACCACCATGCTTCACAGTGGGAATGGTGTGTTTGTGACAATGTGCAGTGTACAGTGTCTATTCTGATGGCAAAAAAAGTATTTTTCTGCACATTTGGTTCCTCTTTTTACTGCAATTAAACACAACATTATTGGAAACATTGCAGACAAGTAAAAACACATATTACATGCAGCCACTTAGGGCTCCTCACTGAGAGATTTTACTGCAAAATGTCACGTTTTTTTCCTCTTTTCGCTCCTGACAAACACAAGTTTTTATCTACATGGCTGCAAGACTGCTTTTAGTGCAATGCCACCTTTAAGTCCCCATTAAATCCAGTGAAACCAGGTCTCCTCTGCTGGGACAACACTTGTGACTACAGTATAAACTCACATTAAAACCCTTGAAACTACAAGTTGTTGCTCAACCATCACGGTTGAGCAACAAACAAATGCTGTCGTCTTTTTGCCGCCTTGCCCAGAAACCTCTGCTGTCTTTGTTGGGGCTTTGAACTGTGAGTCGCCCAGAACCAGACAGTTTAGACTGATGCTGGCTGATCCTGATCACAGCGGCGAGGTGAGGCGAGTGTCTGCTTTCAGACTCATAAAACTTTGGCTAATTCTAAACGTCGGGTGCAGAGAGGTGACCTCAGCCATTTCCAAGAGAAAGACGAGAAGAAAAAAGGAGAACAACCCCCCCGACTGTGTGACAAATGGATTATTTGACCCGTCTGACCCCACGACCCCACGACCGAATAAAACCCGGAGTCAGGTTCAACATCAAAGTTCAAGGTTAAACCCAAACAGGAAGATTATCCTCATCTGGAATAAATACGTTTTATTTGTTTTACTGAGCAGTTTTTAATCAATAAACACACTGTTTTGGTTTATTTTTGCTCTATAACCAATAAAAACAAAAAAAATCTTATTGAAACATACTTTAAAATATTACAAAAGACAAATTAGTTGCCTTATTCTCCTGTAAATAACATTATCTGACAAAAAAACTCTAAAAACTAGAGAATTACTCTGTCTTCTATGCTAAATCTTTAGCTAACATCATACAAATATATGGGCTCTTATGTTTAGAATATTTTGGCTTTATCTTTTAGTTCTTATAAACATTAGGAACAAAATATTCCGATTTAAATATACTTTAGGATGCTCCACAAACATTAGAAGATGTATATTTGTCTGTTAATATTTGGTTTTTATCTTGATTCATTAAGCTTATTTTTGCTTACAAACATTAAAAACTAAATATTCTTATTGTAAATATACTAAAAGATATTGCAAAGGACAAATCAGTTGCCTTATTCTTCTGTAAATAACATGATTTAACAATAAAAACCACAAAAACATGAATATTAGTCTGTCTTCTCTGCTGATTCTTTAGCTTACAGCACATAAATACTGTATATAGTCTCTTATATTTCTAACATTTGTTTTTATCTTGATTGATCAAGCTTATTTTTACTCTTACAAAGAATAAAAAC
The DNA here is from genome assembly GCF_022539595.1 of Amphiprion ocellaris. NCBI lineage: Eukaryota > Metazoa > Chordata > Actinopteri > Pomacentridae > Amphiprion > Amphiprion ocellaris. Next base: position 3,076,409 of record NC_072771.1, on the reverse strand, counting down.
TAAAAATATATATATTACAGAAACATACTTTAGGACGTCACAAAAGATAAATTAAGTGCCTTATTCTTCTGAAAATAACATTAATCGCCAATAAAAAACCACAAAAACAATCATGTTTGGTTTGTCGTCTTACACCGTCAGTGTTCTCTGCTTGATTTTACTAAAATAAAAAAAAAACCACAAATATATGGTTTTCTTTTTACAAAAGGCTTAAAAAGCTGTTTGTTGCTGTAGTTTTTAGCTATTGGAAGGAAATTATGCATTTGTTGGGGACTACTTTTAGTGGCGGATGAATCTACATTTGGTGCTCTGATGGCCAAAGTCTAAAAAACCTGCAGAACCAGGTTGTTATTCAGTAAACTGATTAGTTTTTAATGTTTTTGTGCAACAATGGGGCTTTGGATGGTGAGAAAACATTTTTAAATATGATTCTGTAATGGCTGCTTTTTTATTTTTGCTGAATTCGCATTACTTTGTTTCTTTTTTAAGGATATATTCTCATGTTTTCTCACCAGAAGTTAGATGTCTGCAAACTAACTGGAAACTGATCGGCCGAATTTCTTCAAAGGTAACAAATTCCTCTGTTTTATGGGGTTTATGAGCTTTAGAGGTGCTGCCGGGTGTTTATTTTTTTTTACCTCTGAGCAGAGCCAGGCTGCTGCTGGTGGCTTCATATTTAGAAACTTTCTGAAAATAATCAGAGCTTCCATCGCTTTATCCTCTGAGATCAGCACTGGGAGCTAAATGATGCTATTCAGGAAACACATGTTTAGTTCAAGTCCAAAAATTATGTTTCTATACAACTAAAGTGCATTGTTGTTTTTGTTTTGAGAAAAACATGTTTTCTTTCTGCAAGTTAGGACAGATTTTCATCCAGCAAAAACAGAATTTGGATCCTTAAATATGGGACCATTATCCTTAGATTTAACTTTATTTCCACAAAACTGCTCGTTAAGATTCAGGAAAATATCCTACTTTGGTTTAAAACTTACATTTTAATGACGTTAACTATTTGTTAGAAGCTTGGTTAAGTTAAAGCACCAACACTACAAGTTTAGCTTTACGGAAATGAAGCTAAACTAAATACGACACTTTCACAACATTTTTTTAAGGTTTTTCTCCATTTTCTGGGTTAAAAACAGTGAAAATCTAGCTGCAAATGTCTGTAAAATTATAACATATTAGCAGATTTAAATGTACTTAATTTTACGGTCACACATTGTAAAAGAACAAATGACTGTTTTTAAAAATAAAGCCATTTATTGTGAACTATGAGCAGAAATTTGTGCCACTAGAAACCGAAATTGAGTCATTTATATTTTAATTTGAATTGCTAAACTTCAATAAATTTGAATTTCTCAACTCAAATGACAGAATAAAAGTCAGAATTTGAATTATGATTGAATAGCATACATTTAAAAGTATCTTAATTTGGATTCATTCTGAAAAAGGGAATCTGAAAGTTGAATAAAATTAGCTTTGTTTCATTTTGTCAACATCTGGGTTTTGAAAATATCTTTTTATCACTCTATAAATCAGAAAATGCTATAGACGGCGAGAAAAAAGGTCCGTTTTCACCATGTATTTATGAGTAGAATGTTCTATAAATCAGGCTGCGACTGATATATGGACAAACTTCTCTGTAAAAACCTGCAGAATATCAAGGAGAATTAAACTGGGAAGTTTTGAAGTGGAGGTTTCTGCCTTAAAGTGTGGTGGAAAAGCTTATTTTAAAAAAACAGCATTTAAATATGTGTATTATAATTAAAGTCTACAGCCGGAAACAGACAAAGTGTAGTCAAATAAACACCTAAATGTGTATTGTTGGGTGTTTTTGGAAGCAAAATATGCTAAAATGTCATTAAAAAACTTGAATTTTAATACCACCAATAGCAACACCAATAACAACAGCATCACCAATAACACCAATAATATCAACACCAGTAACACCAATAACACCAATAACAACACCAACAACACCAATAACAACACCAACAACAACATCACCAATAACACCAATAACAACACCTTTAACACCATCACCAATAACACCAATAACAACAGCAACACCAATAACACCAATAACAACACCATCACCAATAACACCAATAATATCAACACCAGTAACACCAATAACACCAATAACAACACCAACAACATCACCAATAACATCAATAACAACAACACCAATACAACCAATAACAACACCAGTAACACCAATAACACCAATAACGACACCAACAACATCACCAATAACACCAATAACAACAACACCAATACAACCAATAACAACACCAACAACATCACCAATAACACCAATAACAACACCTATAACACCACCACTAATACAACCAATAACAACACCAACAACATCATCATCAATAACACCAATAACAACACCTATAACACCACCACTAATACAACCAATAACAACACCAACATCACCAATAACACCAGTAATATCAACACCAGGAACACCAATAACCGCACCATGAATAAAACCAGTAACAGTAAGTGTCATAAAATAAACAACTAAAAAGATTAGTTTTATCACCACCACCATCAACAACACCGATAACACCAACAACACCATCACCAATACAACCAATAACACCACCACCAATAACAACAATAACACCAACACCAGCAACACCAACAACACCAATAACACAATAACAACACCAATAACACAGTAACAACACCAATAACAACACCAATAACAACATCAATAACAACGCCAATAACACCAATAACAACAAAGTGTTGTAAAATAAACACCTAAATGTGTGTTTTTGGAGGCAAATTATCCTCAGATGTCATGAAAAGGAGTTCCTAAACAGTGTTTTTGTCTGTAGTGTCTCGTCCTAAGAGCCGGTTTACAGTTTTATTGTTGAACCCTTTGAACTCCAAACAGCTTCAGGCTATATTTTTGCTCTTGTCACATTTTTTTTCTCACTGTGACCTAGTTTTTCACCTCAACATAAAGTCCTGCACCTCTGTGGAAACAGAACGAGAACTCAGAAGTGTCTTCTGTGCAGTTTGACTCAGTTATTAGACCACAAATCCTAAAAAGAAGTTGAATTTCCTTGCGTGTTTATTTTACAAGAATTGAAAGAACTTGGAATCAACATGTGCTACATTTTTCCAAGTGGCCCACAGATGTTACTAACACTGTAAAAAAAAAAAAGGTGTCTCAACACGCTGCAGATATTTGAACTACTGATATTTTTAATCAGTTTAATATTTTTCTCCTCTCTGCTCTGCTTAAACACTGCCTGCAGTTCAGCCAAAAAGTCACAACATTTTTGTAAAGCGACTGTTACTCACAGCCGAGTCAGTTATGGCAAACAAATGCAGCGAGGAAGGCAGAATTTTTAGTTTTTTACAGAATTTGGTTATAGCAAATTGTTTATTTTTGACTAAATTTTAATTGTGGCATGTAGAATATAATAATTTTCAGGAAATATCACATTTTTAAGCTTATATTAGATACATCATTGGTTTAAAGACTGTCGGAAAGTTGATAATCCGATGATTCTTTCTGTTTTTACAATTTCTGGCACTGACAAATGGTGTGTTTTGGCAATTTTTTTTTAAGATTCAGAGGGGTGTGAGGGTCGAACATACAAAACATGCAATAATCCATCGGTTGAATTTGTTCTTTAGCTGAAAGATTCCGGTTTCGAGGCCTTCAGTTCGCTCACGTGCTGGAAATGCTGCCAGGATGCCATGTGACGACGTCTGAGAGAGAAAAGAATAACTACCCCCAGGGGCAATTACTCTGTCACTTTCTGCTGAGAAAGCAAAAAGTCGCTGATGAGACATGAAAGCTAAAAAAATGCCCGGAGGTCTCGAGGATGCTTCTTCATGCTGAGAACATGTGGGGGAGTTCTGGGTTGGCGGCGGCGGCAGTGGAGGGGCATCGGTTACATGTACGGACACATCTGGCTTCTGGTTACTGTGATGACAAGATCTGCAGGCAGCGGTGCAGGGGATCTGACACAGGTATTCACTGAGCATGTCTGAACACGAGGCGTCTGGATGGAGTCTGCAGCCTGACAACAAACCCCCCAACACCAATGACACCAGGACAGCAATAACAACAACAACACCAATGACACCAGGACAGCAATAACAACAACACCAATAACAACAATATCACCAATGACACCAGGACAACAATAACAACAACACCAATAACAGCAACACCAATAACAACAATATCACCAATAACACCAGGAACAACAATAACAACACCAGCACCAGTAACAATAACACCACCAATAATAACCGCAACACCAACAAGAAAAGCACTCGGAGAGCGCTGTACTCCTCCAAAGCTGCTCAGTCGTATCATTTCCGACGGCTGAAATCTTGAAAAAATTTGTGGCAAAAATCACGGCACCATGTGACCATTTAATATAGATGTACCCACAAACTAAATGACCTAAATATGTAGCAGCGGCGGGAATTGATGGGATTCAGAAACACCCCCAAAATTTAATCAGTTGTTCCTTAGATCATCTCTGACAGATAAGTCCTGATAAGTCCTCAGTGGTGGATTTGTAGTAGAATCACAATCATGTGATCATCAGCAGGCAGCTGATGTAGTGTTCATTTGTTGTCATGGTTACAGTGACGCCATGCCGCTATCTGGCAATGGTACAGAAATCTTTAACAAATCTGTGGATCCAGACTATAAGCTGCATCACTGCCAAAATCTAATCACTTGGTCCTTGTATCATTTCTGACCTTCCCTGAAAATTTCATCCAAATCTGTTGGTCTGTTTTTGAGTAATGCTGCTAACAGACAGACAGACAGACAAACTAAAACTGTGTGTCCACTAGATGTGTTTTTCCCGCATGTAAATGTGCCGCATCTGAAAATCGCACGGATGGTGGGCGGTCACTAGCGGGTCACTACGTGGTCACGTGACCGAGCTTTCAGCTTGACAGTCCGGTAGATGCGCTGGATAGACACAGCGGTTCGGCCGCCAACTTTCTCTTTTATTTTGAAAACACTTCAGCGAAAAGTGTTTCTGAAAGCATTTGAGGCGACAAATAAGCTGTGCAGCAGCTGAATCTGTCCTTGTTTTAGGTCACCGACAGCTAGTTTAAATGTTTGAGGACAGTTTCACGATGCATGGAATCTCAGCATGCCCCATCACATTTGCATAAAGTAGAAGTAGAGTCTACTTTATGCAAATGAGCTCTGGTTAAACACACGGGATTGCAGCTGGAAACACACCGCATGTTGCATGCTGGTCCAGTTGCAGTGCGTTTCCAGCTGCGATCCGGTGTGTTTACCCGGAGCGGGCCACAGGTCATTTGATTTGATTTCTGGGCTGAATATAAGAATAATTTTCTTTAACCTTTTGATGCACAACATGGGTCAAAAGTGACCCATATTCAATGAAATATGGGTATCTCTTGATCCATGTTGTGCATCAAACGGTTAAAACAGCATGTTTTATTGGAGTAAAATCCTATAAATATACGTTTTTAAAATTTACATGTAAATTTTGGTGAAAGATTAGCAACCCGTTGGAAAAAAACAATTATTCGCAGGGAAAACGTTGGACTGAGTCTGAGAAAGTCGTCGCGCAGAGACCAATTTGTACAGCAGCATTAGCATCAGGCGCTTTACCTCGACTCCACATGTGTTTCCAATAAAGTCGGTAGGAAATCTATAACTGCAGCAGCAGCAGGGAGGAGCAGTGGGGGGAAATTGGCTTCATCGAAAAGGAAATTACAAATAAAAAATCATAAAAATCCTCCTGCACCTGAAGCAAAATGCCAAAGCAGCAGCTCCAGGTGACACCGCCGGAGAATCTTCTCCATCGACACGATATCTAAACCCGATAGCAGCGAATCCGGATGAATGTGAAGTGTTTAATAAGGTTTCAGTCTGAAGGGTGTGCTCTGGGTGAGACAACAGGGACAAACGGTTGCTTACAATGAAGGTTTACTGTGGCAGATAGCAGCAGCAGAGGGGGGAGGTACGACTTTTCATCAACAAATACCTCGTTATCTTCCCTCTTACCTTCCTAATCTGATATATCTTCTGCGAATCAGAAACACCCGGCGGTGGAGGGTGATAGAAACCATCTGGGCATCGGCTTCAATCGCTTATCTCCGCTGGCACGAAGGGGTTTTTCCTCCCAGAGCCGAGATCTTCAACCTCGGACGACTCACTGAGGGTTTCGCTGCTGATTATTAATGAACCCTCCTTTGTTTTAAGGTTTTTGAGAGACTTGAGTCGAATCGTTGCAGGTCAGAGATGAAATCAGGACATCAGTTACATGGTTTGAACTCAGTTAACATTAGATTTCTGTTTCTAGAGAGAAAAAAAATCCCCATTATCAACCGTAAAACCTAATTTAAGGCCCATCTGGAGCGACGCCTGTTGAGTTTGTGTCTGACATTTAATATTCTGCACTTAAATAGCAGCTTTGTAACCTTAGCCCTGTAAAAATTACAATTTTTAACAGTTTATAACTGTAATTTTTAATCAATTTACTGGTGTTCCCTGTTGTGTAGAATTACAGACAATTACTAGTAACATTACGGGAAAAAAAATATTATTTTACGTTAATCGTAATAGAATAAAACGGGCTAAAACTGTAAATAATGTCCACATCAAATAATCATTTTTTTTTTTAAAATGGCCATTTGTTCTTTTACACTGTGAGACTATAAAATTAAGAGTATTTTTTATTTTTATCTTACAAGTGTTTGTTGTCATGTGAAAGAAAAAGTTGATATATTAATTACTGAAAACTGGTACATTATTGTTTAAAAGTTATTTCACAGATTTTACATGTTTTGTTAGAATACAGCTAATATGTAATAAAATTACAGAAAAAAATTAGGTTAATTTTACACATTAACTATAAAAAAACAACAGGCTACGTCTGTTAAAAAATTGAAACCATAAAATTACATCATTTTTGCTATTATTTCACAGATAATGGTCCTTATTTGAAAGAAGAATTATGCATATTAGGAATTGGGAAATGGCAAATAATTTTTTAAATGTCATTTTACAGATTTTTCCTTTTTATGTTAAATTGTTAATAACTCATAAAAATCGTAGAAAGGAAATATTAATTTACATGTAAAAGAACAGGCCAAAACTGTAAATAATGTCTACATCGATTTCAATTCAAAATAAATTTTTTATAAATGGTAATTTGTTGTTTTACAATGTTTGACCATAAAATTACACTATTTTTGCTGTAAAAAATTGTGGAAAAAATATTCCTATTTCACAGATATTTGTCATTATTTTAATGAAAAACTATGAATAAAGTTTATTGAAAATTGGTAAAACCAAAATTGTTATTCTGTTTTGTCAAATTACAAATAAATAACGAGTGAAATCAAAATTTTCACACACCATTTTGTCAAAACATCCAAGAAACTGCGACCTTGTCTTTCCACACATCAGATTCTACTGATGTTAGAGCCTCAAAAGTTGGTGAAATGTGGACCAAAGACTGGATTGTAGTAGAAATATGGATCCAGCCATATACATATACAATTACAGGAACTTTATGGGGTTTCCATACCATACAATATTCTTCTACTCTTCTTGTGATTTTTTAATTTTTTAAATAATTTTGGATAAATCTTAATTAATTTCGGACAGAATTCAAGTACTTTTGGACAATTTTATATGATCTTCAACAGGTTTAATGCCAAAATAGCAAAAGATATCCAACTGTATGGATGTTAGAGCCTCTAAAGTTGGTGAAATATCGACCGAAGAATGTATTTTAGTAGAAATATGGATCTATCCATACATATACACTTACAGGAACTTTCGTCGGCATCAATACCACCTTGGTTTGAAAATTTAGCACTTTTGTCCCATTTTCAAGGGACAATAATAATTAATTCTGATCATTTTTAACAATTTTTTAAATCATTTTGGACAGAATTCACGTAATTTCTGGGTATACAATACCACCCTTAGTTGAAAATTTTGCACTTTGTTCCATCTTCAAGGGTCAATAATGAAAAATGGGTCTTCTGGTGGATTAATTTAATCTTTTTAATCAAAACTGGAAACTATTCTTTCTGAGTCATCACCAGACTTCATAGCTATCAGAGTTTTATTTCTGGAGATTTTGAACAATTAAAATGGCTCGAAGGGTGAAAATGCAAAAATTCCCAGGTCTGAAATCATAAGAAATTATCAAAATTCAACCAAAGCTTTTAACAGAACTTAAGTTTTTGGTCCCAAATAATGAACAAATGAACAAAATCCATCTGAAACAACGGACTGACACAGTAACCTTGTCTTATCTTCACCACTGCTCTCCATCCTTTGTAGTATTTTCTCCAAATAAACATCATGAACCATCTGCTTCATGATTCGTTGACACCTGCCGGTCCAGCGTACCTGCACAGTCATGTGGTTTTCAGGTGTGTTGGTGCGGACGGAGACTAGTTCTGGACCATTCTAACGTGAAAACACGTTAGCGCGGACGTAGCCGACAACAAAAGTGTCTGATTAACTCCATGCATCCGCCTTTTAACTGCATCCCTGCACCTCATTGGCCGCCCACAGCTGTGACCTAGATCTGCTCGATGGGAACCCGGGCCGGCTCTGATGTCACCTTCAGCTCTCACGGTTCCCCGACCAATCGCCTCGTCCGAACACTTCAACATGACGGACGAAAACAGGCGGCGGACTCAGGTTTTATTGACAAAAGCAAAAATCCAAGCGCCGACCTCCCCCTCCTCCTTCGCTGTGGAGGGAAAACAGCCAGTCAGCATTGAATCCCACTGGCCTGGATGCCTCAGAGACCCGGAGCCTGTCCGGGCCTGTGGAATCACTCCGGCTTTTGTCAACAACAGGGCAGCAAATTGACAAAACTGCAGATTAGACTTTCCAGTGAAGTGACCAGCAGACATAACAAAGTTCCCATCACAGGTGCAGCAGAGTTCTGATAATGTGTCGCTGGAAAAAGAGACGAATCATACATGGACACTGACAGCAACTTTCTGGGGCCACAATGACGCCTTAGTTAAAGAATGTGAAAGTAAACTTTGAGTAATTTTGCACAATTTTAGATGGTCTTGGACAGGTTTAATGCCAAAATAGCAAAAATCGTAAAATAATACTGATTTTAGAGCCTCAAAAGTTGGTGAAATGTTGACAAAAGACTATATTTTAGTAGAAATTTGGATCCATCCATATATATATACTTAGAAGAAGTTTCTGGGGACGCGATACCACCTTTGGTTGAAATTTTTGCACTTTTTTCACTGTGTTAATGGCCAATAAACATAAATTATTGTAATTTTTGACCATTTTAAGTCATTTTGAACAGTCCTTATTATATTTAGACTATGTCTTTGGTAAATTTGGATAATTTTGAGTCATTTTGGACAAACTTTTCGTAATTTTGGGCAAAGTTATTAGTCATCTTGGACTGAATTTATGCCAAAATACCAAAACAATTGGAACCTTGTCTTGTCAGACTTACCACACATCAAATCTTACTGATGTTAGAGCCTCAAAAGTTGGTGAAATGTCGACCAAACACTGGATTTTAGTAGAAATATGGATCCATCCATACATATATACACTTAGGGGAACTTTCTGGGGTTCCAGTACCCATCCATCCATCCATTATCTATACACCACTTAATCCTCACTAGGGTCATGGGGGGCTGGAGTCTATCCCAGCTGACTCAGGTGAAGGCAGGGGACACCCTAGACAGGTCACCAGTCTGTCACAGGGCTACATACAGAGACAAACAATCACTCTCACATTCACACCTACGGGCAATTTAGAATGATCAATTAACCTCAGCATGTTTTTGGACTGTGGGAGGAAGCCGGAGTACCCGGAGAAAACCCACGCATGCACAGGGAGAACATGCAAACTCCATGCAGAAAGATCCCGGGAAAGCCGGGACGTGAACCAGGGATCTTCTAGCTGCAAGGTGAAAGTGCTAACCACTACACCACTGTGCAGCCCGGGTTCCAGTACCACTTTTGTTTAACAATTTAGCATTTTTTGTTTGGTTAATGGGCCAATAAATATTCTTTATTGTCATTTGTGGGCGAAATAACACAAAACTTCAACCTTGTCTGATCAAACTTTCCACACATCAGATTCTACTGATGTTAGAACCTCAAACGTTGGTGAAATGTTGACCAAAGGCTGTATTTTAGTAGAAATATGGCTCTATCATGTAAATGTACACTTACAGGAACCTTCTGGGGACATAATACTGTCTTCGATTGAGAGTTTTGCACTTTTTTCCCTATTTTCAAGAGCCAGTAATTAAACGTGTTCTCTGCTGGAGCCATTTGGACATTTAGATCTGCTACAAACTATTCTGTCTGTGGAAGTTATGTTTGTGGAGATATTGAACCCTTATTTTAACCCTTGGGTTATTTTAACCTTTGGCTTGTCCATTTTCTATGTTACCATGGCAACAAGTCCAGACCCATCTAATATATGATTGGTTGGTTGAATTTGAGCAACACTTGAAACAGTCAGATTAAGAGTTTTTATGTATCTGGACCATTGTATAGATTTTTCCTTTATAAATTCATGATTTCAACATTTTTTTTAAAATCTATGCTGATTTATTCTAAGCTCTTTTGTTGATTTTATGGCTTGTGAAGTTGTAGATCCACAAGTGGGCCATCATAAGCTGTACTTCGTGACGCATCACAAAGAAAACCTGACAGTTTTCCTTAAAACACAACATAAAATGCAGTTTAGCTTCAAGTCGGCGTTATGCATATCCTGTATGTTGCATGGTGACACGAGTAAAGTAGTAAGAAACGTCTGGACTTTTGGACTTTATTGGACAAAGCAGCATTCTTGAGCAGCTAAACGGAAGTCAGAAACTCAAAAAAGCAGAATATTGGCTCTTTGAAAGGACCAAATTTCATTCCTGCACAAGGCAAGTGAACCTGTGTGAATCTTTTCTTCAACTTTTCTCTTTGATTAAGCTTGAAAAGGAAATTTGTCGACCAAACCATCCAGACCTTCGAGGGGTCATTGAGTTAATAATGGAAGAAACCATTGTAGACTTTACTCTTTGGGTTTTGCTGCACCTTGTACTTATTTCTGGTCAATTTAAACTCATTGTCCTCATTAGTAGATCCATTTTTGTACCATGTAATGGTAGCAAAAGCACACCAATTAGTGTAAAAGCAAAACTTCCTACAGCAGTGGGAAAAGTACCAAAGCTCATCTAACTTGTTTATTTAAGCTTAATGGTGTTTATAGTTCGATATCGAGTAGAAATCTGACAAATTTTAGCCAAAGTAAACTATTCACAAGCTGTAATCCACATGAAAACAACTAGACTTGGTCCCAGCAGTCCCCAATAGGCAGGAGAAATTAGAAATGCACAGAAAAGCCAACTTCAGAGGATGTAGCCTCAGATGACTTCAGCTCTTCATATGGTTCTAGCCACAATATAGAGCAGATAGTATTTGCTATCTAAAGCAGCTTGAACAGGAAGGTACATTTTTCCAAAACAAAGCTCAGTTGGAATTCATTTTTGCCAATGTATAATAATTTGATCAGGATCTATATCATCCATCAGTAACAAAGATATTCAAGCCGCTGCTCTGCCAACTTTCAACTTTCCAAAACCTCAGATGCACCTCAGGCTGAAACACATCAGGCCCTGATGAATTTCCTCTTTACATCATCCTTAATGTCTCCTGCAATTCAACAAGAGCGAACAGAGAAGCCAAAGTCTTCTCCAATAGACATGATCATGAAGTAATGTTTTTTGAAGAAGACTCTGCTTTTTGGCCTCATTTAACTTTCTAATGTGCACAAATTTCTGTAAAAGATCAAATCTGTGGTTTATAATGTAAAAAATGGATGTCGGCTCTCCTGTGGTAGAAAATATTGTTGCATTGCTTCAAGAAGTCTTGTTTATCATATACGGTTTACAAAATATAGTGTACCACTTGAAAATTCAGGCCCCAAAGTAGAAACTCAGCGCAACAAATGTGAAGACATTTGTGATCACTGAAGCTAAACTGAGTCCACCTGTGATTTTCAATCAGCCCGACTGCAAGAAGACGCTTTTAAAACAAGAACTACCAGAGGAACTGGAACATTTGATTGTGAGGCTTCATGAAGATGGAAAATGATCCAAGACAGTCAACTAAAAATCAGTGAAACATGGATACAGCAGTAATCAAAAAGTACAGAAGGACCATAGTACCACTAATCAGGGCTGCAGTAGTCGTCCTCCTAAAACCACTCCATGGACAGTGAACTACTTTCACAATCTAGCTCTGAAAAACAAGCTGCTTCAGACTTTTCACAGGAGTTACTGATGGAAATCAGAGTTTCTGTGAAGCTCAGAGAGTGAGGAGGACATTTTAGAACATCAACTTCTATCGAGAAGGTTCAAGAAACAACCCTTGTTTGCTCTTCGGCATAAAACCTCCAGATTAAACTTTGCTACATAACATGACGAGAAGCCTGATGAAGGTTGGGAGAACATGCTTTGGTCAGATGAACATACATTTGTTGGGCTCACATGGAGTCCAGCATGTTTGGTGTGAACCTGACCAGGACTACCACAGTGAGGGCATGGTCCTGGCAGTGAAGAACAGTAGCATTTTGTGTGTTTTAGTGGCGATTTGTGTCTCTTTGTAGTCATTTCTGTATTTCTATGTTGTCATATTGTGTCTCTCATGACTAGGACTGTCACAGTGAATGCATAGTCCTGACAGTGAAGAACAAAAGTGGGAGTATGATGATATGGGGTTGCATGAGGGCAAAAGGTGATGGTGGATGACATTTATGGAAGAATGTCTTTGGATAAACCAAAATAATGTCTGACAAGATGACTCCCAGTCTGCAGAAGATTGAAGAAGAGGAATATTCTAGCATAAGAACCATCCAAAGCAGAAAATCACACCAAAGTAGAATAAAGTCAAAGCTACAACGTGGACAAAGATGTCGCTCGACTTGCATCCAATAAAATAACTTGGGATATTTTAAAGAGAAATGTAGAGCTACAACATCCCTGTATCAAAGGAAATGGCTCACATGGAGTCCAGCATGATTGATGTGAACCTGACCAGGACTACCACAGTGGATGCATAGTCCTGACAGTGAAGTACGAAAATGTGAATGTGATGATATGGGGCTGCATGAGGGCAAAAGGTGCTGGAGAGATGACGTTTATAGATGAATTACTGCTGATAACCCAAAATACTGGCTGACAACATGACTCCAAGTCTGCAGAAGATGGAAGAAGTGGAATATTCTAGCATGGGAACCATCCAAAGCACAAAATCACACCAAAGTAGAATAAAGTCAAAGCTACAACCTGGACAAAAATGTGGCCTGACTCGAATCCAAAAGAACACCTTTGGGGTAGTAGAAAGAGAACAGTGGAACAACCCAACCCTCTGAACTTAACCAGGTTTACCACAGTGGATGCATGGTCCTGACAGTGAAGAACAGAGGTGGGAGTGGGATGATATGGGGCTGCATGAGTGCTAAAGGTGTTGGGGAGCAGTTTCAGAAGAACAGCAGAACATCTCTCCAGATATTTGGTATCTTTTACTCCATGGATGATGGACTTTGTTCTGAAAATTGAAGGTGGACACAAAAAATGAAGAGCAGTAATGAAAGTTGTACTGGCTTCTGTTGTGTTGAGTTCCTACTGTGGCTTCTGTGTTTTTAATTTAGTGAATCTAAAATGTTAGTTTTTCAATCTTACATCAGAGAAAATACCTCCGGTTCATCTTAGAACTGATGCAAAGTGACACAATCATTTCGCATTTAAGTGATACTACAACACCTTTCCATTGTCTATTGTGACTTTATATTCATGCCATCTCTAAACGTCTAACTTGTCTGTACTTTCTGCTCCTTACAGCTCTATATAAACCTCCTTGTCAGCAGTTTGTGGCCTGAGTTCTGCACATCTCTCCCATAAACTGTGGAATTGTTGTTCCATTAGCTACCAAACCCAGTGGCTGTTGTGGAGGACCGGCCCCGGCATGTCCTCACCTGGATATGGATCTGATGTTGGAGCGGATTAGGACGTTAAAGACCTCCAGGTAATCTTTCTGTCTACTTTACGCTTCGACACTCGCTGCAGCGTTTCTCCCGATAAGACCGGTTGTTCCTCTCTGACTGACAGATGGTCCAGCCTCGTGGTATTCACAGTGTTCCTCTGCAAAGCTCTGCTCAGGAAATTGCCATCTTTAACCCTCGTGTCGTCCTGCGGGTCAAAATTGACCCGTTTTTAAAGTTTGAAAATGTGGAGCAAAAATCTATTTTCACAGTGAAACTTCTGATGTCCACATTTTCAACATTTTTGGGAAATTTTTGAACATTTTTTGGTGGGAAAAAAGAAATGTTAAAAAAGTTTCTTAAGAACATTCACAAAATTTTTTATGTTAATGTTCTTAAGAGAATATTAGAAGTTTTACTGATATATATAGAATCATTTTAGATATTTTTAGGATTTTTTTGGAACATTTTTACATTTTTTGAAAATATTTACAAGAATTTTCTTGCCAAATTTTGGGGATTTTTTTTTTTTTTTAAATAAAACTTTTAAGGAATGATTGGAATTTTCTTCCTGAATGTTTTGCAAATTTTCAGAAATTTGAGGATTTTTTTTGCTGAATTTTTGGATTTTTTTCAGACACGGAAACAATATTTTTTGGTGCCCGTAAATGAGGACAACAGGAGGGTTAAATGTAATGCTTCGTTTCAAACTACATGCAGCATGCCGCAAACCATTTACAACACGCTAGCATAGATAAATCCTTATCGTTCCCAGTAATAATTACAGACTTCTCTGTAATTTCTCTGCAAGCAGCCGGCTTGTTTGGATACAAACTTATTTTTCTGTGTACCTGTAAACAGGACATTCCTGAGTGGATGCTGGAAATAATGGTTTGTGCTGGAAGCGGTGACATGATACAGCAGAAGAAAAGATGCAAACAAAAACAGGAATTAAGGGGAAGTAGTAAACAGAAGGGAAATTACAAGAAGGGAGCAAATGGGTGAAGTCAGAATGATAAATGCTGCATGAAAATAAAGCGAAAAAAGCCTGAAAACAGCGGAAAGTGACGCGTCAGGACGGGTCCGCATGCAGGGTCCCTCTCTTTTATGGTGTTGTTGACTAAATGCCTTTAAGGCCTGTTATTACAGCTTCCTGCCCTGCAGACAGGGGAATTCGGCAACCTTTATTTTTCTTTTTCCTCCCCGCAGATCAGACCAAAACACTGCGCTGTCAGTGTCAGGTTGGGCTGCAAAGTCATGACTTCTGCTGCTGCTGCTGAGCAGACAAAAAATAGATAGTGATGACAGTAATTTCTTGAAAGCAGCAGCAGTCTGATTACAGTGACAGGTCAACCAACCATTTTCCTTAATTACAACATTATGCGCCCTCGGTCCGTGCGCGTCCATTAATTCTTCACGTGCAATTTGGAGCAAAGTCTGCGCAATTAAACAGCTGCGATCCGGCCCGGTGCATGTGTGTGTTTAAGCGGGCGGAGGGAGCAGCCAGCAGCGGCACGAAGAATGAAGAGAGTCAACAATTCAGATTCCTTCCAAATGACAAAGAATTAATCATTTCCAAAGCGTGCGTCAAACCAAACCGAACCACCGTGCGTAAAAAGCTCCAAAACACCCTGCACATTTCTGTATCTGCAGCACGATAAAAGAAAAAAAGAAGAAAAAACTCACCGGTGCCACTTTGTACCTGCTGGATCCTCGCACCGGAGCACACATGGAGCTCTGGAAGCACTGCAGCGCGAACACGCAGCAGCAGAGAAGCAGAGAAGTCCGCATCCTGGCCGCTATCCGTCCGGAGCTGGAGGTGCGCAAAGGGAGGCAGGTCTGAGGCGCAGCGGAGAGCGGAGAGGTGCAAACGGCTGCAGGATCCGAGGCGACTTCTCTTTAAATAGACTCTGATTTCTTTGTTCTCCTCACTTTTTTCCTCCACATCCAGTTTACAGGCTGATAATTCCCCCCGCTACCATGTGACTCTTAACCCTTCCGCTGCCGACTCCAAACACCAGCCAGCCTCCGAGGGTTTCTCTTTTCACCCACCTGTTGGTTTTTGGTTTTCATAAACACCCAGAATTACGTTTTTTTTGGCAGCAGATGTCCATTAAATGTAAATAATTTCCCGCATTAAACTCCGGGACGCCGCAGCTTGAGGCTCCCTGTATGGAAACTTTAAAGGATTATTCTAAGAGTATTAAAGCCACAAAACACACCACAAGTCTGTTTAAATCCCTTTTATAGGCAGAAAAATACACAACACTGCAGCTTACATGTACACTGTAAAACATCATTCAAGAATTTAGTCAAATCAACTCAGCTTTTTCGAGTTTATTCAGAGTTTTGCCATTTTTAATTAAAAAGGGTGAAAATCTGGCAGTGAAGCTGCAAGAAAAAAATGTTTTTAAAAAATGAAAAAATGCTGTAAATTTAAGAAAAAGTTTAAAAAATGTTGAAATAAATATAAACATGCAAAATTGTGATTTTTTTGCAGGTTTTGAATGCATTAACAGTGTAATTTTACTCATTATAAAAAATACAAATAACTATTTGTAAAAATACAAATTTTTGATGTGGACATTACAGTTTTTTCAGATTTTTTCATTTTTTATGCAATTACAGTGCAAACAAATATTTTTTTTCTGTGTTTTATATTACCTGTAATTAAACAAAACAGGGAAAATCTGTAGAATGAAAGTACATTGTTTAAAAATTTGTTAAAATCAATTTTTTAAATGGTTAATATGTAAATTAGTACTTTTTCTGTGATTTCACAGAACTAGAAAATTATATAAAACAAGATTTTTAAAATGATTTACTATTTTGTAGTCCTTAGTATACAACTTGCATAACTTTTCATTCAAAATACAGCAAAAATCAGTGCAATCAGTGAAAATTAACTATATATCCATATGTAATATTTTTTTATCATATTTTTTTTCTATTTTGTTTTTATCTTTTTTTGCCATTCAACATGTACATTTTTATTATGGATTTTTCTTATAAATATGTTTTTAAATGCAATTTAAAAACAATAAAGGAAAAATCCATAAAATATTAGGTTAAAAATTTTTTTTTACCAATTATCAATCCCTAGAGCAAATTCTTTTAAATTACAGCAAATATCTGTAAAATACAGATTTTTTTTGTTTTGCCGATTTCAATACAAGAAAAAATTTTGTAGTTTTATGGTAAAATATTCTTTAAAATTTTAATTGCCATTTATAAAATGTATATTTTTGATGACGACTTTGTTGAGAGTTTTGGCCTGGTTTTAAATAGTTAACATGTAAATTAATAGTATTTTTTGTGATTTTACTAGATATTATCTGTAATGTACAAAAATAGGAAAAATCTGTTGAATAACCAAAAATTGTTAAAAAAAAAGTTAAATGTAAAATTTTTCTTTTTTGTAGTTTGAGAGAACAGACGTGATTAAAACCTGCTGTGTGTCTTTGTAAACAGAATTTGCATTAATGTATGGTTGTTTATTATCATAATACTTTATAATTCTAGATATATTATAATGCACATTTTTAAGGTGGCAGGGAAACTTATCAGCTGATTGAACTTGAAATGACTCACAGTTTGTGAATTATAGACTAAAAATTAATCCAGGGGATCTGTTAACACCATTTATTTAAATAACAAGTCTATTTTATTGGTTTAGATAAACGGGCACATACCCGTCCATTCAGCTCAACCTTCCTCCTTAAAAACTCTAAAGCTCACAGATGAACATGTTGGTTCTGGTTTGTTTCTCAAACTGAAATGTAAAAGTGACTGTCTGTGGTTTCATCAGTTGCTCTGTTGACGGATTCATTGGTAAAACTTTCTGAACGTTTGTGTTTTGGTTTGGATTCAACAAATGAAGAGATGATTGCTGAGCAGCGGTGGTGTTGAAAGGCAGATTTGTACAGAGACAGACTCTTTTTCTGATAAAACTAGACTGTCATCCTTCTGACTGCAGCTTTAAACCAGACGACAAACTCTGTTGAGAAGCGAAAAGATAAAGAGCTGCAGTTCCTCAAGTGTCCACTAGAAGCTGCTTCAAAGCCCAGTCAGTCCTCATAGAGCTCCATGTTAAAACGTCCAACTTTACAGCAGAAATAAACAAGTTTACAGCCTTGAATTAAAACAGTTTTGGTCTCTATGGATAATTTACCTGTTCATGAAAACCTTAAAGGAGGTGAATTTTTATAGAACTCACTTGTTTGAATTGTATTAAGGCTGAAATATGATGAAAGGTCAGTAATATTTTCATGCATTTTGTCAAAAACAGAAGTTTGTATTGACTCTGTGACACTTTCTTGGACCAGTTTAAAGCCATATTGGGCAGTGTTGAGTCATTTTGGGCAATTTTTATGTCATTTTGGTCCACTTTTGACTCATTTTGGACAAGTTATTATAACGTTGCATCAAATATTGAATCATTTTGAACAATTTTCTGTCATTTTTAGACTAGGTCACAGTGGACACAAGTAATTTTAGACACATTTTTTGTCACAGAAAAATGTTGAGACATTTAGAGATTTAGAATTTGGGATAATTTTTTGACAAATGGAGTTATGTTTTGTTATCAATTCAGACAATTTTTTCTCCCATTTTGGACAATTGTTGAGTAATTTTTAGTAGTTTTTGGGTAAATGGGGTCATTTTGGACAAGTTTTCATCATTTCAGACAAATTTTGAGTTGCTTTGGACAAATTTTCAGTAATTTTGAACAATTTTCAAGTTATTATCGACAGATTTTGAGACATTGTGAACAAGCTTTTGTCATGTTGGACACTTTGAGTAATTTTGGACAGATTTCAAGTCATTTAGACCATTTTTGAATCATTTTGGACAAATTATTCTCTTATTTCAGGCAAATTTTGAGTCATTTGGACTACTTTCTGTCATTTCGGGCGTGCTTCAAGTAATTGTAGACAGACTTTGAATCATTGCAGACGAAGTTTTGTCATGTTGGACAGTTTAAGTAATTTGGGACAATTTTTTGTCATTTTTAGACAGGTTTTAAGTCACAGTGGACACATTTTGAGAAATTTTATGCAATTTTTTTGTCACATTGGACACATGTTGAGACATTTAGAACAAATTTGGGGTAATTTTTTGAACAAATGGAGTGATTTTGGACAAGTTTTTATCATTTCAAACCAATTTTGGGTTATTTTTGGGAAAAAATTGTCATTTTTACAAGTTTCTATCTATTTTGGACAAATATTCTGTCATTTTGGACAGCTTTCAAGTCATGTTGGAGAGATTTAGTTCATTTTGGCCAAATTTCAAGTAATTTACATCATTTGTGTGCCATTTTGGATCGGTTTTTCTCACATTAGACAAATTGTGAGTCATTTCCAACTAAGTCATTGTGTTTTGGTCAAGTTGTACAGTTTTGAGTCATTTTGTTTTGAGGCTCAAGTAATTTTAGACCAATTTTGAGACATTTTGGACAAATTTTGATACATTTTAGACAAATTTCTGTCATTTTGGACAAATTTTGATAGATGTTAGACAAGAAGGATCATGTTTGAGGCAGTTTAGACAATTTTGGAGTCATTTTGGGCAAATTTTAAGTCATGTTGGACATAATTTGTGTCACACTGTGTACATTTTGAGACATTTTGGACAATTTTCTCTCATTTTGGACAGGTTTTAGTCGAGATGGACAATGTTTGAGGCATTTTGAACCATTTTAGAGTTATTGTGGACAAATTTCAAGTGATGTTGGACATATTTTGAGTCATTGTGGAGAAGTTTGTGTCATATTGTGCACATTTTAAGACATTTTGGACAAATTTTGATTCATTATGGACAATTTTGTGTCATTTTGGATAGGTTTTAGTCAAGATAGACAATGTTTGAGACATTTTAGAGAATTTTGAAGTCATTTTGGACAATTTTCTGTCATTTTGGATAAGTTTTTGTCCAGATCGAGAATGTTTGGGGCATTTTGAACCATTTTGGATTAATTTTTTTGACAAATTTCAAGTCATGTTTTTAGTCATTGAAGTCAAATTTAAATCAAATTGTACACATTTTGAGACAGTTTCGGACAAATTTGAAGCCATTTGGACAAACTTTAATTTGGGACACATTTTTGTAATCTTGGACACATTTCCTGAAACAGTGCTAATGTGAGAAGTTTTCTTATCAACCATTGCAGCTGCTCAACACTCGTTTGAAACCTTCTGCTAATTACCAACATGGAATTACAGAATCTGTCCGCTCTAATTCATCTAAATGTTTCCCCAACATGACAAACAACTCCAAAGACAGTAATTATGATGCTGGCAGAGACATTTTAACGACAGCGGCAGGAGTTCATGTGACGGAGAATGAATCCGACTCAGAGGTTTAGAATCTGTTGATGTGTTTTTGCAGCTGTAAGATAAAAAACACAAACTGCTGGTTCGGACCCACTGCAGCTTTCGGACCCTCTTCCGTCCCTCTTTATGAGTCCGTTTCTATAATTCCAACCACTAATAGCAGCAAAGAATTCAGCTGAGCTTTCCTGTGCAACGGCTCTCTGAAGCCATTTGAACTTAAGGATCTAATAAAATCCAAACTGCGAGCTCAGATGTGGCCTGTTATCTTCAGACTGTAATGAAAGAGGAAAGGGAAAGCAGCTCTAAGAAAGTGACACCACTCATTTCTGGACAGGAGACTGTAATTAATGTTCCTGCAGGCAGACAGAAGCCAAATAAAGTCAGAGTTAGCAACAAACTGAATGGGAGGTTGGTCTGTTTGATCCTGTAAATGATTAGGAATGAAATTAGATTTATAAAATAAAAAAAAAAGTTCTCACAGTGGTCCAAAAACAAATCCAGAAACATTTAAAAATTGTTGTAAAATCTACATTTTCATGAAATAAAATGTGGCATTCCTGAAATGGGCATTCGTTTTCAGTCGCTGTTTACTTTCATTTTCAGTTGCTGATTTCTGTTATTGTTTTCAGTTGTTTTTTCCATTGCTGTTTTTAGTTGCTGTTTTCTGTCATAGTTTCTGTCACTGTTTTGTGTCATTTTTTGTTGTTTTCTGTTGCTGTTTTCTTTTAATTTCTGTTTTCAGTTTTTCTTTTTATTCCCTTTGTGCTTTTGTTTATATACTTAACAAACTAGACAACATTTTTATAAAAACAAATCTTAGAGGTGTTGTAGATGTATTTTTTCACTTTGGACAGAGCCATGCTAGCTGGTAGCCCTTGGTTAGCCTAGTTAAGCTAGGCTAGGTTAAGTACAGTTGAAACCTTTTTTTATTTAATGCACAGAAACACAAAATAGAAGAATATATAATTTGAAATAACTGAAAAAAACTCTTCCTTTAACACCAGTAGTTGTCTAAGCAAAGTTGCTTGACATCATGATGCTGCCACCACCATGCTTCATATCATGATGCTGCCACCACCATGCTTCACATCATGATGCTGCCACCACCGTGCTTCACATCATGATGCTGCCACCACCATGCTTCACATCATGATGCTGCCACCACCATGCTTCATTTTATGATGCTGCCACCACCATGCTTCATATCATGATGCTGCCACCACCGTGCTTCACATCATGATGCTGCCACCACCATGCTTCACATCATGATGCTGCCACCACCATGCTTCATTTTATGATGCTGCCACCACCATGCTTCACATCATGATGCTGCCACCGCTATGCTTCATGTCATGATGCTGCCACCACCATGCTTCATTTTATGATGCATCCACCACCATGCTTCATTTTATGATGCTGCCACCGCTATGCTTCATGTCATGATGCTGCCACCACCATGCTTCACATCATGATGCTGCCACCACCATGCTTCATTTTATGATGCTGCCACCACCATGCTTCACATCATGATGCTGCCACCGCTATGCTTCACATCATGATGCTGCCACCATCATGATTCATTTTATGATGCATCCACCACCATGCTTCATTTTATGATGCTGCCACCGCTATGCTTCACATCATGATGCTGCCACCGCTATGCTTCATGTCATGATGCTGCCACCACCATGCTTCACGTCATGATGCTGCCACCACCATGCTTCACGTCATGATGCTGCCACCACCATGCTTCACGTCATGATGCTGCCACCACCATGCTTCACGTCATGATGCTGCCACCACCATGCTTCACGTCATGATGCTGCCACCACCATGCTTCATGTCATGATGCTGCCACCACCACGCTTCACATCATTTAATTCCAGCATCAGTTCAGATAAGATTAGTGTCTGAATAATAAATAATATTAACTCAAAAAATGCTAAAATATGGTTTTAATGTTTTCTTTAATTACATTTTTAAGACTTCATGATCCAGCATCTTTCAGAACCAGCCCTACAAACTGCCCTGAACATAAAGTAAAGCTGAGAGGTGATGAATAGTTGTTAATTAAAAGAACAATTGTTTCATGTTAATGATTAAAGAAGCTGTCATTGATGTTTAGTCATGGCTTTGTTTTACTGCACCTACAAAGTGTATATTTGCGTCCATCCATTAAGGTTGAAACAAAACCAGTGAGATAATTTCAGCTTGAGGCGGACATCTGAGAAATATTGTAGCTCCAGCTGAGATCTACTGGGTTTTGATCACACTCCATATAGTTTTATTGTGTTTGAAACGAAAGTGTTCTTGATCTCCGGCAGCTCTGTTACTTCATTCACTCTGAACTTTCCACATTATTGTCTAAAGTGAGCAGATTTAAAGGAACCAACCTGTGCTGCACCAGCCATCGTCATGTGAATTATATAAACAAGCTATCTCATGTTCCCCACAGATGGTCCCAATATGTTTTCCTCCTCGCTGTTTTTTACAAGCGCTGGCAAGACGCCAAAAACATGACAGCAGCTCGCAGTTAGAGAAGAAATATGCCTCGAAATTAGGATCCAAGTCACTGCCAAGTCCAATAAAGACTCAGGAATCTGCCTGAGTGACACCAGTAGAGAGGAAATGCTGAAAACTTGGAGTTTCTCATAACAATGATAATGAAGGAAGAAGGCATGGAATTTAACAGACAACCGCTGCACAAAGTTAAACAGCAACATCCAAGTTTAATCAGTTGTATGTTGAGTCATTGCAGTTCAGCCCTCTGTGGAGGTGTTATCATGTTTGCTCTCTTAATCTTTTGTGATTCCTTCTTGCTCATTACATGGATGAGGTGTTTGTAGGGAGCGGCAGGTCAGTGGCCTATATAGAACTCACCTACCAGGAAGTTCTACCCTCTCTAACACTGAGTCGTGGTCAGTTTAGTTTGGCTTTATGGAGAAGAATTTACCCTAAAAAAGACTCTTTCATGTCAAAGTGAAAACAGATTTCTGCAAAGTAAAGTCCATGTAGAAAAAACCTGAAATTGACGTTTAAAAGTCACCACCACCATGCTTCACATCATGATGCTGCCACCACCATGCTTCACATCATGATGCTGCCACCTCCATGCTTCACATCATGGTGCTGCCACCACCATGCTTCACATCATGATGCTGCCACCACCATGCTTCACATGATGATGCTGCCACCACCATGCTTCACATCATGGTGCTGCCACCACCGTGCTTCACATCATGATGCTGCCACCACCATGCTTCACATGATGATGCTGCCACCACCATGCTTCACATCATGATGCTGCCACCACCGTGCTTCACATGATGATGCTGCCACCACCATGCTTCACATGATGATGCTGCCACCACCGTGCTTCACATCATGATGCTGCCACCACCATGCTTCACATCATGATGCTGCCACCACCATGCTTCACATGATGATGCTGCCACCACCATGCTTCATTTTATGATGCTGCCACCACCATGATTCATTTTATGATGCTGCCACCACCATGCTTCACATCATGATGCTGCCACCACCATGCTTCACATGATGCTGCCACCACCATGCTTCACATCATGATGCTGCCACCACCATGCTTCACATGATGCTGCCACCACCATGCTTCACATGATGATGCTGCCACCACCATGCTTCACATGATGATGCTGCCACCACCGTGCTTCACATCATGATGCTGCCACCACCATGCTTCACATCATGATGCTGCCACCACCATGCTTCACATGATGGTGCTGCCACCACCATGCTTCATTTTATGATGCTGCCACCACCATGATTCATTTTATGATGCTGCCACCACCATGCTTCACATGATGTTCAGTGATTTGTGTCCATTCCACTTAACATAATGCCGAATCTGATGGCTGAAACACTCCATTTGGTTTTATCAGACCAAAGAACCTTCCTCCAGTTGACTTCAGAGTCTCCCACATACCTCCAGATGAACTCTAGTCAAGATTTAAGAGCTTTTTTCAACAGTAGCTTTCTCTTTCATTGTCACTTTCCCATAAAGCTTGGACTGGTGAAGAAAAAAAAACACAGTTGCTGTATGAATAGTCTTCAACATCTCAGCTGCTGAATCTGAAATCTGCAAAAATCTTTTACAGAGCATAGTTTTGGGTCCTGAATAATAAATAAATAATCTCTAAACAACTACTATCTGTCTAACCACTATCTGAAACAACCCTATTATTTATTTCTATCTGCCAGCTGTGAGTCAGCTCCGGGCCTGCATCCAGTCCTTGTTTTCCTGTCTTTGTCCAGGTGAAATCAGGCCGAGGATCTTTGTTTTTCTTTTCTTTTTTCTCGGCAGAAAATGTTTTGTTGTCCCCATCTGGTCCTGATGCAGCAGCTGTTGGTCCGTCTTGAATGGAAGCTTCGGTCTGTTTATCACATGCTCAGATGATCACGATGAAGCTCGGCAGTCCCCTTTTGGTAAAAATTCATAAACCATAAAAAAAAGAAAAAAGGTTCACAACAAAAGTGCTCAGCATTTCATTCCGATGAGCTCATGCCGAGCTGGTGTGTGATGAGGGTTGTTGGTTAAACCTCATCACATCTGCTGCTGGAATTGTGTTTCTGAAGTTTCCTTAAAGATGCTGACGAGACAGAAACACAACAGCTGCTGGTTTAACTTTAGCATCAGTTCAGATAAGATCAGTAGACAAGGTGTAAATGCAAAGAGAGAAGTGGAATTAAGGCCATACACTGTAAAAAATGCAGTTAATAAACATTAATATTCCCCATTTCTCCTGTATTGTTAAATAACAGATAATGACTGGTAAAATATTTTCTTAAAGTATTAATTTACATGTTAACAGTAAAAAACAAGGGCAAAACTGTAAATAATGATAATTAAATCCAAATTGAGGTAACTTAAGGAAATTGACTTGAGCTTGAGTTCAGGGTTTTGCATAAACTGCATAAACAAAAGCATGAAAAACCCAAAATCACTAATAAAAATCTAATTGGAGAAAGTTTTGTTTCATGATTTCATAATTAAGTGCCTAACTCATCCTCTTAAATATCATGGAAAAACTAGTTGGAACAATTAACTTTAAAACTTTATGCTGCAAATTCTTAAGTGGTACCAAAAAAAATTACTATTAATTCTAGAGGAAAGTCTAATTCTCCTAACTCAATGTAGTTTGTTGGTTCAACATAATTCCATTAGAGATTGTTGTAACTCAAAAAAATTGATTCAAACTGTTGTATTTTCTTAGGATACATTTAGCAGACTGTGGAAAAATCAATCAGAACAAACTAATATCTTAAAACATTTGTCAGCTTAAAAATTTGTATTCATGATTATAATAATTAAGTACATAACACACAAAATTTCATTATAAATAAGGTGGAAAACGGTTGGAACATCTTAATTTTACTGAGTAATCAACTTAAAGACGTGTTCTTTGCTACCAATTATTATATAATTAAAATACCTTTGATTGTAGAGGAAAAGCTAGTTCAAGTAACTCACTATAGTTTGTTGGTTGAATAAAATTTAATTAGAAATTGTCTCAAACTCAAAAAGATTGACACAAGCTATTGTATTTTTTAGGATACATTTAGGAGACTGTAAAAAAATTAATTGGCGCAAGTTAATTTTTAAAAAATATTTGTCAACTTAAAAGCTTGTGTTCATTATAACAGCAGTTAGATATGCAATACAAAATGTAGAGAAACTAGTTGGAACAAGTGGATTTTCATGAGTAATCTACTTAAAAACTTGTGTTTATGCTGTGAATTCTTAAGTGGTACAAAAAATACCATTAATTCTAGAAGAAATGCTAATTCTTCTCACTCAGTATAATTTGTTGGTTCAACATAATTTCATTAGAAGTTGTCTTAACTCATAAAGATTGATTCATACTGTTACTATAGAAAATCTAATTGGAGCAAGTTAATTTTTAAAAACATTTGTCGACTTAAAACTTGTATTCATTGTAATAGTAATTAGGTAACGCCACATGCAAAAATTCCTTTCAAAAATGTGGTTAAACTAGTTGGAACAACTTAATTTTCATGAGTAATCAACTTAAAGATTTGTGTTTATGCTACCAATTATTAAGTGGTACCAAAAAATACCACTAATTCTAGAGGAAATGCTAATTCTCCTAACTCAATATAGTTTCTTCCTTCAACATAATACCATTGCAGATTTTTAGAACTCAAAAAGATTGATTCCAACTGTTGTATTTTTTAGGATACATTTAAGAGCCTTTAGAAAAATTAATTGGAGCAAGTACAATTTTTAAAAAGTATTTGTCAACTTAAAAACTTGTATTCGTTATAACAGCAGTTATAAGTACGCATCACATAAGAATTCCTTTTAAAAATGTGAAAAAAACTAGTTGGAACAACTTAATTTTCATGAGTAATCAGCTTAAAGATTTATGTTTATGCTACCAGTTATTACATGGTTAATTCAAGAGGAAAGGCTAATTCTCCTAACTCAGCATAGTTTGTTGATTGAACATAATTCTATTAGAAGTTGTTTGAACTCAAAATGAGTGATTCAAGCTGTTACTATAGAAAATCTAAAAGGAGCAAGTTATTTTTTTTAAGTATTTGTGGACTTAAAACCTTGTGTTCATCATAACAGCAATTCGGTCCGCATTACATAAGAATTCCTTTTTTAAAATGTGGAAAAACTAGTTAGAACAAGTTAATTTTCATGAGTAATAAACTGAAAGATTTGTGTTTATGCTACCAATTGTTAAGAGGAAATGCTCATTTCTAACTCAATATAGCTAACTGGTTGAACATAATCCCATTAGAAGTCGTCTTAACTCAAACAGATTGACTCAAACTATCGTGTTGATTATGTTTGTTGAGCCTAAACAATATATTTTGGAGCGTTAATAGATATTTTGGTGTTTCCATTGGATTTTCCGCCTACAAGTAAAGGATCTATCTGTAATCTGACCAGACTTGTTGTTTGAGAAGCCTCATTAGAGCATCATGGGGCTGTTTGCTGCTGCAGGGTGGTCTGCTGGGTAAATAAATTGTCTGGTCATAAAACGAGGTCACAGGTTTGATCCCTGTCCATCATCCTCCATGTGTCCATCAACCGAACACTGAGTCTTTGTGCAGCAGCTCCGAGCGTAAGTCTCAGCCGAGGACACTGAAACCGTCCTGGTTTTCCGGCAACATGCGACTGTGAAGCTCGGAGATTCGTATCTTGGCAGCCGACTCGATTCCCCATCCTTAACGAAGGGCTTTAGCCGAATCATTCGCTTCCTGTCATTACCATACGTCCTGTTTAAAGTCCCCGAACAGAGTTAAAGCCTCGATCTGCCGCTCGTTCTGCCGGTTATGGGTTCGTGTCAGCCGCACTTCTCAAAACAAAGACCACATGTGTCCGTTTAATGCAAACCAGACGTGTGGACGGAGGGAAGGCGGCCCTGGAGGGGGTTACTGGGGCTGCGGTGGGGGTTATTAGCGGGTTTGGAGGCATTAACCTTGGTTCTCTGGTTGTGGCGTGACCCCGGCCGACCCCTGGAGGTCCTCGCCACAACAAAAGGGCCAAAGGTTCGAAGGCGAAGGTGTGCTGCTGCCCCCGCCTCCGCCGCTGCTGCTAATCTGGGTTTCCAGCATCCTCTGCGGTTAAATAATGAGTTTTCCCGTTTTCAGGGCTGGCGTCAGCAAAAAGTCAATTTCCTGCAATTTCTGTGATAAAAGAAGTTTGATGTCGCAGATGGTGAAATGGTGAAATCTGCAGCTGAAACAGGAAGTTCACACAGTTTCATTAAATGGTACTTGTAGGTGCAGATTTGCAGTTTTATAGCGACTTTTTCTACGTTTTTTTTTCTATGTTTTTTTTGACTTCACCTTCTATCTTTCACTGGAAGATATAACAGAGAAAGACAAGTGTTTGAGAAAGTCTGACCTTTTACAGAACTTCCAACCAAATCATGCTGCCTTCATTAGCAGTTTCAGTTTGTGTAGTTGTCCATTGAGTCAGTCTTTGCCATGTCAAATAGTGGTGTTGCTTAACCATCTCAGATTTAGTTCAGAATTTACTTCTTGGGTATTTGGGACCCAAAACTAACTTCTGTCAAATATTTTGGCTGAGTTTTGAGAATTTCATGTAATTTCAGATCTGAAAACTGTCTTATTTTCACCTTCAAGCATACGTCTTACCTGGACAGCCAAGTTAAAGGTTCAGTATCTTCAAAAATCAAAGTTCTAGAGCCATGAACTTTGGTGAGAACACAGACAGAATAGTTTTCAGCAGATCTAAATGACTTAATGGCTCCAGCAGAGGACAAATTTTTATTTACTGGCCATTGAAAATGTGAAAATGTGCAAAATTTTCAAACTAAAGTGGCATTATGTCCCCACAAAGTTCCTGTAAGTGTCTATATATATATGGATGGATGGATCCACATTTCTACAAGAAATACAGTCTTTGTTCAACATTTCACCAACTTTTGAGGCTCTAACATCAGTAGGATAGAAATGAGACCTGTCCAAGATTACTTAAAATTGTCCAAATTTATTAGAAATTTGGCCAAAATTCCTTGAGACCTGTCCAGAAAGACTCAAAAATTGTCCAAAATAACTTAAAACTTCTTCAAAATGACTCATAATGGTCAAAAATGTCAATTTGTTGTGCCTTAAAAATGAAAAGAAAACCATGTTTTCAACCGAGGCTGGTATTGTGTCCCCAGAAAGTTCCTGTAAGTGGATATCTATGTGGATGGATCCATATTTCTACTAAAATCCAGTCTTTGGTCAACATTTCACCAACTTTTGAGGTCCAAAATGACTCAAAACCATAAAATATTCTAAAGATTTGGTCGACAAACAACAAGGATCATCTTAAATGACTTAAATCTTGTTCGAGATTACTGAAAATTGTCAAAAATTACAATGATGAATATTTATTGGCCATTAAAAATGTATGATGTATGGAAAGTTTGACAAGACAAGGTTCCACTTTTAAGTTATATTGACACATGACAATACTAATATTATTCCATTTTTGGGTCAATTTGGACAGATTTGAAGTTATTTTGGACAATTTTTGTGTTGTTTGTGGGCATTTGTGAGTCAGTTTGGACTAATTATTAGATTTTTTTTGAGTAATTTGGGCAAAATCTTTTATTATTGGCCCTTAAAATGGGGAAAAAGTGCACAATTTTTACCTAAGATTGGTATTGTGTCTCCAGAAAGTTCCTGTAAGTGTATATATATATGGATGGATACATATTTCTACTAAAATCCAGTCTTTGACATTTCACCAACTTTTGAGGCTCTAACATCAGTAGAATCTGATGTGTGACAAGACAAGGTTCCGGTTTTTAGATGTTTTGACAAAATGTTGACATGGACTCATTGGTAGGAAACAGAAATTGGTGTTCATAGGTGTCTGTATGTTGGTGTTACAGAATGTCGAGGAGCCTTTATGTTGTGTTTATGTGAACACACTCATTGTCCTATGGTCGAGTCCACATCGCCATTTTGTCAAAATATTAAAGAAATAGAACTTTGTCTTTCCACACATCAGATTCTACTGGTGTTAGAGCCTTAAAGTTGGAGAAATGCCAACCAAAGACTGGATTTTAGTAGAAATATGGATCCATCCATATATACACTTACAGGAACTTTCTAGGGAAGATATGTCGGGAAAATTTTGCACTTTGTTCAGTTATCAAATGTCAGTAATTTAAAAAAATCATCATTTGGAGACATTTAATCATTTAGATTTACTGGAAACTATTCTGTCTTAGTCCTCACCAAATTTCATGGCTGCTGGAGTTAAATTTCTGCAGATCTTGTATTTGAGGGTGAAAAAATATATAAATACAAACAGAAAAAATTCCTACTTCTGAAAACATAAGGAATTCTCAAAATCTCTCAAAACGAGAGAGTATAATATCTTTTTGAACAAATATCTTGCTGAAATCTGAATATTTTCGATTTTTCCTACTGAAACGTTTTGAGCAACACATACCGAGATTCAGTTATTTCCTTTCAAACAACTTATTTTCAATATTTGGTCCAATCCAATAGCAGAAGTCTGGGCCCTGGGCTGACTGTAAGTACTTTATTTTTGTAATCTGATTACCTCATCCTCATTACATGCTGCAGACAGACTCATGACCTTGGAATTACAAAATACTCCTGCAGTCAAATCCTCCAGTAAATAATAATAAAGCTACAGCGTCCATTTCTTTCTAGTTTCATGACTAAGATATGACCAGTGTGTAAAATCCTGTAAAAGATGAACGTACCTGAGATAAAACCTGTTCTATATGTCTGTTAAACATGCTCTCCATGCACAAATATTACTTCAGCTCAAAAATTGAGATAAAAATGAAGATTTAAAGCCAAAAAAAGTGGCCCAAAACAATACGTTAATCTGTTTATTATTGCACTCAGGTGTGAATATCTGTTTTCCTACTTCTTTCTAAATCTCCTCAGGTGGTGCTTGATGATTTTCTGCTGTTGTAATTTGACTCCAAGTGGTTTCATAAGTTTTCTGCAATGACCTACAATGAGCTGTTTGACGTGACTTCAGGACGTCTGATTAAATGAAGCCGTCGACCTCCGACTGCTTCACAGACGTCAGTTTCTCACAGCTGGATTCCAGGAAGGAGGAGGAACATCTGTAAATCAAACTGTGTTTCACCTTCAGGTACAGGTGTATGCAGAAGGTGCAGAAAGATGTGAATACAACCTCCACAGTAAGTGTTTATGCAGGTACGTTTTATTAAACACAGCAGTAATTACCAGATTTATCAGAAATCGCAGCTTGTAAAAAGAGTATTTTTGTACAATTTCAGTGATTTTTCTTTGCAATCTTCATCAGATTTCTGCAGATTTAAGAGATGTTTCAGGCAGAGAACTGAAGTTTGTTTCTTGAAGTAGTTCGAACACGATTTTGAGTTCTGCTTTGGATCGTAACTCTTTTCAGTTTCATTTTCTTGGCAAACTGCCGGACATTTCCATCCAGAACTTGCTGATATTTGGTGGAATTCTTCCTTCTGTCTGAGCGATATTTCTGCACTCCAACTCTGCTCTGTTCTTCCTCCAAACAGCTCCAGTTTAGCTTCATCTAACACGCTTGTTTCCATGTTTTTGCATTTCATCCTCCAGACAGTGACTTTTGAGACCAACTCTCAGGCAAAGTTATTTCCTGATGACCCTGTTTGTGCTTCAGTGCTGCACGAACGGAACTGCAGCTCATTTGCGGCCATATGAGGGTCCTACTTCAACCTCCAGACCTCGTCTTGACTTCCACGGTTTCTCTTTACTGCCGCCTCCTAATGACGTTTAAAACAGTGGAAAATTGCAACGTGAAGGCGCTTTCATGTCTTTTTATAGCCTCCTCCTGCTTTGTAGGCATCAATTAACTTCATTTTCAGACACTAGGGTTGATGTGTGTTACCACAGGGTGTGAAAACTTTAAATTCATCAGCACTCCAACTGTCATCCACTGATAAGTCCTAATAATACTTTTCTAATGGGTCAGTTAATGTTTTGAGGAGTTGATGAAGTTGTCAGATTTTACAAGGACACACTTTTGCACATGCTACTATTGTTGTTTAATTAGTTTCTGTTTTTCTATTAATAAAACAAGCATTATCATATACAGAAAGAATGTCAGTTTGCTGCAGGGATTATATTTACTTCTTTCCACATGAAAAAAGTGTACAAACTTCTGCAAACAGCTGCACAGAGAAATGTTTTCTGATGGGAGCTAAAAAAGACGATGAGGATTCTGCAGACTTTACCTCCCTCTGGTGGTGATAACTAAGAACTGCAACACCATGGAAACCCGTCACTTACTATACAGTATAAACTTAACCCTCCTGTTGGGGCACCAAAAAATATTGTTTCGTTGTCTGAAAAAAATGCAAAAATTCTGCCAAAAAAAACCCCCAAATTTCTGAAAATTTGCAAAACCTTCAGGGAGAAAATTCCAATAATTCCTTAAAAATTTCCCTTAAAAGTTTTATTTGAAAAAAAAAAAATCCCCCAAATTTGGCAAGAAAATTCTAGTAAATATATTCAAAAATGAGTAAAAATCTTCCAAAAAAATCCTAAAAATATCTAAAATGATTACATATATATCAGTAAAACTTCTAATGTTCTCTTAAGAACATTCACAGAAAAATCAACCAAAATCCAGTGAAATTCGCTGGATTTTGGTTGATTTTTTTGTGAATGTTCTGAAGAAACATTTTTAACATTTCTTTTTTTTCACCAAAAAATATTCAAAAATTTCCCAAAAATGTTGAAAATGTGGACATCAGAAGTTTCACTGTGAAATTATATTTTTTTCCCCACATTTTCAAACTTTAAAACGGGTTAATTTTGACCCGCAGGATGACACGAGGGTTAAAACAGTTTTTGTCAGTCAGACTGGTGCACAGATTGTGTCCCTTGTCCTGCACAAACCTCTGAGTGAGTCCTTGCTTTGAAACCTACTGGATGATAAATCCAAACCTGGGCGTTGCCATAGTCAGTGTCCAAATGCACCATAAGTCCTCTTCTGTACTCTGGAAATTTGCTGTTCTTAAGCTGTGAAACACCTGATTCAGCTTCATTTTGCAGGAAGATGCACAGAATTTTTTTTTTTATTCCTGCACATGTTAACTTAACCCTATATAAATCTCAGTCCAACTGTTGCTTGCACTTCCTGTTTATCTTCAGCACTCCTGGACTTTACTCTTGCAGAGCAACTCAATGAGTTTCTGTCAAGTTTTCTGTTTCTAACAGGTGAGGAACATCAATGAAGTCATGCAATAATAAGACCCTTTTGATTCCAACTCATCTCAGCCACATGAGCTCTGATTAGAGGTCAATAGGCATCACAGAAGTCTTTGTCATGGTGCCCATTGCTAGCTAAACCCCTTCAATTCTCTGCTTACCAACATGAACAGTAGTCTGAGTGATGCCTCTTCTGGTCTCTACAGTATTCAATGACCTGGTAGAAAAACCAAGTGCTACAGCTAATCTACACTACTTGAGGCATGTATTATTAAGGAAAATAATATTGGGTGTAGACATGAAACTCATCAAACTGTTAATCTTCAAATCTTCTAGAATTTATTTTTCTCTTGTAGAGCAACTCACTGAGGTTCTCTCAAGTTTTCTGTTTTAACAGGTGAAGAACATCAAGGAAGTCACAAAATAATAATACCCTGTTGACTCCAGCTCTGCCTAGAGGTCATTAGGTGTCACAGAAGTCTTTGTCATTGTGCCCATTGCTAGCTAAACACCTTCAGTTCTCAGCTTGCCAACATGAACTGTAGTCTGAGTGACAGCTTCTCTGATCATTACAGTATTCAATGACCTGGTGAAACACCCAAGTACTACCGTTAATCTACACTACTTGAGTCATGTATTGTTAAGGAAAGTAATGTTGAGTGTAGGCATTAAACTCATCAAATTGTGGCTGTCACTTCCTCTTTATCTTTAACACTCCTGGCCTTCGTCTTTCTCTTGCAGAGCAGCAAACTGAGCTTCTCTCTCAGGTTTTTATTGGAGCAGGTGAGGAGCATCGCAGAAGCAACGCAGTAAAAAGACAAACTGAGGAAGAGCATGTCGGCGCTCAGCCCAGAGGCGAAGATAGCGTGGAAGTAGTAGAGGGAGATATGGAGGAGTGTGGTGAAGTAAACCCAGACCAGAGCTACAGTCAGCCTGCAGACCAGAAGGTAGGACTCTGCAGCATTAGATCCACCATGCTGCTGCTTCTTCTTCTGCATGGATGAGGTGTGTCTGCAAAGGAACACCACCAGCCTCAGGGAAGTCAGCAGCATGATCGCTAACGGCACGAGGACGAGGTAGGAGATGAAGACCACCACATAAACGTGGACGTCCACCCAGGCGGGGAACAGAGGCTTCCTGATGACACAAGAAGTCCCTTCTGTGGAGTTGGGAAGAGTTTCTTTCTGGAAATGGAGGTAGAAGAACGGGGCGAACACGACGCAGGAGATCAGCAAGGTCACCGTCAAGGCCACGTTCAGGACGACCGAGCTGTTCCTCTGGAGAGCTCTGAAGACCACCGAGGAGAAACTCACCACCTTCACGCAGTAGAGGACGCTGAGCCCGGCCACCGACCAGAAGCTGACGGAGCTGCTGCTGAGCCAAACGAACAGGACGAGGCAGAAGAAGAAGGGCAGGTCCGGCCAGCAGAGGACGCCGACCCAGACGGACGCCACGAGGACGAAAGTGGAGATCTGCAGCAGGACACTGCCCAGCGAGATGAAGCAGATGACGACGGCGACGGTCCCGCCTCCTCCGGGCTGCTGCGCCAGCGTGGCCGCCAGGTTGAAAACGTTGGCGAGCGCTCCGAGGACGAGCAGGACGAAGGTGGCGCACAGCTTCACTTCAGCAGAACCCAACATGGTGGACGCCGCCGCATCCCTCAGAGTTCCACAGACGAATGATCCTCACAGGGCAGAGAACATTAAAATACCCAGCATGCCTCTCTCTAGTGAACGTTGGTGCATATTAAAGCAGAAATTAGACGTCAGGGAGATCAGTCACCTCACTGCTTTCTTTAATTATAGAACAGAAGTCGACTGCAAACGGAGCAATTAGAGATTAATGTGACGGTTCTGTTGTTGTTTACGTCTGTCTTCTCACCTTATCTTGCATTTGCCACGTTATTTAAATGTATTTTTCTTTATTTATGCCATTTCTGCAGTTTTCAGTCTATTTTATTATGTACTTGTGTGAATGTCTGGGTCTTGTTACCTCATCTTACATTTGTCACTTTATCCGAATTTAATTTTTCTTCATTTATGTATTTATTTAATTAGTTTTCCCACTGTTTTCTTATATACGTGTGTGAATATCTGCATCTTGTTATCTTTTATTACATTTACCACATCATCTGACTTTTACTTTTCCTCATTTATGTATGAATTTACGTAATTTTTTCACTGTTTACTTATGAACATGTTTGACTGTTACCTTATTTTATGCCTGTCATATTATCTACATTTTTATGTATCTATATTTATGTATTTTGTTGTTTATTTACTTAGTTTTTCCCCTATTATGCATATGTATGAACGTATGTGTTATTTTTTTTTGTTTTACCAAAGAAGAAACACCTACTGTTCAACTTTGAGGTAATTTAATTACTGTAAGGTGATGTAGTTTTGAAAATTTTGACATTTAAGCGATATTGCACAGCATTGTGCAAAATATTTTTGTGTCTTGTATAAAACCTTGATGTGCCTATTGAACAAATAATAACACTTTTTAAAAATTAAGAAATAATTATGATGGAATTTATTTCAGTAGAATATTTTGAAAGCAGAGAATGTAAAAGACCAGAAGGGAAAAAATAAAAACACTAAACTAAACTAAACCACACTAAAATATACTGAAATAAACAAAAATAAACTAAAATTCAACTTAAAAGAGTTCGCAAACTGTCCCTGAAGGCAGCATTCAATAATTATGTAGCCCAGTGTTTCTCACTGTTGATTTTTCAGTAAAGTTTCTTTGTGAAATATTATATTATATTATATTATATTATATTATATTATATTATATTATATCATATCATATCATATCATATCATATCATATCATATCATATCATATCATATCATATCATATCATATCATATCATATCATATCATATTATATTATATTCGTGAATAGTTGTTTGGGTGGAATTTTCGGAGCAGTCCCTGAATGCAGCATTACTTAGCAACGACGTTCGCTAGTTTTTCAAGTTGTCTGTTGATGTTCCTCAAAAAATACCCTGAAAATAGGCAGTATAAGTAAAAGCCGGAACTAACTATTTAAAACCGTAACGATATAGAAAAGTGACAAACACACAACTATGGAGAGTAAAATCGGTTCGAAGGACCAAGAAAAGTCCTTATATTTGGTCCAAATTCGGTATCTGGAGGAGCAGTTGGAGGGGTGAGACCGTTAACTTCTCTTTTGTCGAAATAAAACCCCCATAGTTTGTGTAGGCTAAGCATTATGAACATATTTGTATTAGATTTTTGCTTTAAATGTCTTAATTTGTGTATTAATTAGGCATAAAATATAAAAAACCCCGCTCTATTTCCTTCCCGTTAGCTGTGTTAGCATTAGCATGAGTTTGTGCCGTTAAATTACGTTGTAATATTACACAAAAAATCACATTATTATAAGAAACCACATTAGTTTTAATGTATTTGTGGTTCATTTTGCATTGATTTTGGGTAATTTTAGACAATTTGAGCAATTTGGGCCAAATCTTTAATTATTTATCTTTTGTAAATGGAAAAAAAGTGCAAAATCTTCAAACCAGACTGGTTTTGTGTGTCCAGAAAGTTCCTGTAAGTGTATATATATGAATGTATCCATATTTCTGCCAAAATACAGTCGTTGGTCAACATTTCACCAACTTTTGAGGCTCTAACATCAGTAGAATCTGATGTATAGCAAATATGGCAAGACAAGGTTCCAGTTTTTTGACATTTAGACTTGAAACCTGTTGAACATGACCCAAAAATTATTTTAAAAAATTCTAAATTGTACAAAATTATGTGAAACTTGTCCAGAATGATTAAAATGAGATGGACTGTCTACACTGACTTGAAACCTGATCAGAATGACTCAAAATTGCCAAAAAGGACTCAAGAAGTGTCCAGAATTTATCCAAAATGACTCAAAATTTGTCCAAAATGATTAAAAATGTGTCCAAAATCAGATAAAAACCAACCATAGTGTCTTGAAACTTGCCTAGAATGACTCAGAACTGTCCAAAATTACAACAATTAACAGTTATCGGTAATGAATATGGAAAACAATCTTCTGTCTAATAATCAATTAGGTGACTGATTGTTTTTGCTGTGCTTCCAAATCTTCACTGTTAGTCTGATTACGTCACTTTATTTTTATATTTTTAACTTAAAGTTAATTTAGCTGACTTTAGTTTTATCTCCTTTTCTTTTTCAAATGATTCCACTTTGTGTAGAACCTCAGAAGACCTTCCTACATTCACTTGTTCCCAACAAATTTTACGTTGACTCATAGAATTATTGTTATATTTTACCGACCTGATAACATCTGTTGGTCACAGTTTTAATTTGACTCTCAGACACAGTGTGCAATCATTTTATTAAAAATTAAACCCCTCATGTCCCTCTTTTTCTTGCAGGTGTCAGCTTAAATGTGACAAACTGGAGGCTCAGAATCAGGAGCTTGTCTCTGAGTACGACGCTCTGGAGAAAGACAAGAAGAACAGCACCGAGCATCTGAAGTGTCTGATGATGGCTAAGAGGAAGAAGGTGTCGGAGCTGTGGGAGGAGTTGCAGAAGCAGCAGCGAACGGCCAAACAGGACGAAGAGGCTTTAAAGCTGAAACACCAGCAGCAGATGGAGAAGCTGCAGCAGCTCAGAGATGAGATGGAATCAAAGAGGAGGATTCAGGGTGAGACGGTCAGACTGAACATGAGCCGAGTTCATCTTTGAGTCGATTCAAGTTAGTGTGATGTTGACAGTTAGCCACTGTTCTGATCTGATCATCTGGTGTCCTAGCCTGACCTCTCTTTGTCCACCTCCTTTTCCCTCATTTTCTCTTTAAATAATCAGCTACAGATCACTTTATCTTTTAAACACACATCAACTAAACAGCTGGTTTTACCCACCAGGCAGCCACCGAAGTTATAAAAGTAATGCAGCGACACCAAAACAATCTAATGATCATTCACTTGCACAAAGACGACCAGCTGAAATTTCAACTTGTACACTCTTAAAAAAAGCTCGCAGTCTGGAGATCTGTTATATACAATTCTACAGTTCTACAATTTCATTTAGCTTTTATCCAAGGTGACGTGTTTTGCGTTGTAGTTTCAGCACCAATTTAAATGATAAAGCGATCATAAAAACTGTTGATTCGTTTTCTGTAGCTGGAAACTGAGTAAACAGAAAGTGCTGTTTTTATGAAATTGTAAAAACCCACCAGAGAGACTGATGCTGGAAAGGTGTGGTGGGTCGAGTTAAACGACAGCAGCTTCTTCTCCTCTCCCTCTTTACTCTCCTTCTGTCTCCTCAGCATCTAAGCTGGAGGAGCAGCTGAAGGAGGCAGAGACTTTACAGAAGCAGCTGCTCATTGACAAGGAAGAGGAAGAAGCTGCCATCCACCACCGGCAGGCAGAAGAAGCTCTGAAGAGGGAAAGGTAAAGTCCAGGACTGTTTTTATTTTTAATCTTGGTTCGGTTTGTTGTTACAAACAGTAAATATCCACCCGCTGGTCTCCTGTCGTCCAACACCAGGATGCTGACGAGCATTGAGAAGTTTGTGGAGGCCGTTGCAGAGGAGCAGGAGGAGTGGCGCCTCCTCCAGAGGGCGAAGGAACAACACAGCTGCCGACTGAAGCAGCTTCCCTGCCTGCAGAGTCAAGCTGAACGTCTCACAAAAGAGAGAGACGCCCTGCAAGACAAAGAGGTGGAGCTGAGCCGGGAGTTGGACGAGGTGAAGAAAGACACCCTGAAGATGAACACTCTGAAACCCAAGCTGAACAAGGTAAGAGGACCATTGTTAAACTGTGGAAAAGAGAAACCAGGGAGCATCCGGATTTGAACCAGAGACCTCTTGATCTGCAGTCAAATGCTCTACCACTGAGCTATACCCCCACATGCTGGGATTAGTCATACGCTGGTGTTAGAGAACTAATTCACATAAACACACAACCCTGATAAGGCGTTTTATCACACCCTGTGAGAAGTCACGTAATCATAAGAGCCTTCTGATTTGCTGGGGAAAAATGCAAACAATTAGCATATTTTCTGGAATTATTCTGTTAAAAAGATTTGTGGAGAGAGATACAGGAGACATGTTCTGGTGTAAAATGTTCTTACAAAGTAAGACTCTATTTTACAGCTGTAGGGATAAAAGGGATAAAAATGTATTGAATGTATTGTTGGTGGATGCTAGAGAGCCCGACATTTAACCCTCGCGTCGTCCTGCAGGTCAAACTGACCCGTTTTAAAGTTTGAAAATGTGGGGAAAAAAAATTCACAGTGAAACTTCTGATGTCCACATTTTCAACATTTTTGGGAAATCTTTGAACATTTTTTGGTGGAAAGAAGAAATGTTAAAAATAATGTTTCTTAAGAACGTTCACAAAAAATCTACCAAAATCCAGTGAATTTCGCTGGATTTTGGTTGATTTTTTTGTGAATGTTCTTAAAGAAAATATTAGAAGTTTTACTGATATATATTGAATTACTTTAGATATTTTTAGGATTTTTTTTTTGAAGATTTTTACTAAATTTTAAAATATATTTACAAGAATTTTCTTGCCAAATTTGGGGGATTTTTAAAAAAAAAAATAAAACTTTTAAGGGAAAATTTTAAGGAATTATTGGAATTTTCTTCCTGAAGGTTTTGCAAATTTTCAGAAATTTGGGGAATTTTTTTACTGATTTTTAAAAAAATATTTCAGACTAGGAAACAATATTGTTTGCTGCCTGTAAATGAGGACAACAGGAGGGTTAATGAGTGGATGGAAAATTGATTAAAAATGCAATAAACTAGATGTCAATGAAAAGGTAAAACTAAAATATTCCACTCAAAATAAAAGTAACGCTCTTTATTATAGTATTTTATTTTGATGAATACCTGTAGGATTATGGGTCAGAGGATGAAAAAACAACAACATATGGCCCCAAAACAACCATATTTGTAATTTTTAAGCTTTATTTGTTTCTTATTTCTGCAGAATATTTGTCAAAATGCCTTTATGTGGACAGTTTGATGCTTTTACTGTAGTGAGCTAAAAGTATTAATCAGCTGAGACTAGCTTGAGGTACTAATTGTTCATCTAATAACAGAACATTTCTTGAAAAACTAAAAGTTTATTGCAATTACTATTGGTGAATGCTGAAAGATACTGTTAGTGCTTTTTGTCCATGTAGACTTGCCGTAGTTAGTTTCTTTTTTTTTTTTCAAATTTTAAAGGTCGAGAAACAAACTTTTGTTTTTCATTCCTCATTCGTTTTTCCTCTGCTGAACCCTAAAGAGCATATGTCTGTAAGTAATACCTACATTTTATGTTAAACTTACCTGCGATGGTCCTTTGAAAAAGTTCATAGCTCGTGTGGGAAACTTAAAAACGGGAGTGACGCTAATGCGCTAGCCTGTCTATGGCGTTTTCTATGTTAAGTTAGCATTATACTAATCGGAAGTTTTCTGTACTTCTGTATGTTTGTGTTGTGCATAACAATTACTGACTGGACTTTTGTTGATGTGAAAGAAACCGTCAAGCACTCTGGAACATTTTGTTTTTCTTATTCCTGTATTGCAGTTTCACAGTGCTCCTGACAGTAAACATCTTAAACTTATAAAAAATACGGTTAGTTATTACAGGAAAGCTCGACATTGAACAAATGGATGGAAAATGATTAAAAGTGCAATAAACTAGATGTAGAAAAAAAAGTAATGCTGAAACGTAAAATGAATGTAATGCTCTTTATTATAGTGTTTTATTTTGAAGACGACTGTAACTGGTCACAAAGGGCTGGTATTACAGTTCAGAGGCTGAAAAAACAATAACATACGGCCCCAAAATAACCATATTTGTGATTTTCAAGCTTTTTTTGTTCATTATTTGTGCAGAATATTGGTGAAAGGGCCTTTATATGGAAGGTTTGATGCTGTGGCTGTTGCCAGTTAACAGTATTTAACTGAAATTTTCTTGAAACGCTAAAAGGTTTCCAACCTGTGCCTACCTGGAGGTTTAATAACCCATGTATAACCTGTAATAAGTGTAGTATTTATTTATTTACCATGTAGATGGAGGAAATGTGGACATAAGGCACATTTTGAAGTGTGGCATAAAGCAGGGGGCATCCGGATTTGAACCGGAGACCTCTTGATCTGCAGTCAAATGCTCTACCACTGAGCTATACCCCCACACACTGAGCTGTTGTGTTCTCCCATCATGCACTCCTCTGTTGTCTCTGTTTTGTTTCGCCAGAACCCACCCAACCCAGTGCTTCTGGCATTTACAAAAGATTGTTGTCCAGAGAGGTCAGAGTATTTCAACAGCTGAGCTTTACAGTATTAAAGGGAGTGTCGGTTTATTATTTGTCCACACCAGTTTCTAAAAGCAGCAGGTGAGCAAACAGCGAGAATATAACTGATAACAGTCCTCAGACCCACGGTCAAGCAAGTGGCCCAATTAGAACCTGAATTCATGTGATTTTTATCCCAGTTTGTACAGAGGAAGAAGCAGTGTACAGTTGTTCATTAGCTGCTGTGACGATGAAACTTCCCGGTAGTGTTTTGTGTTTCCACCCATCAATCACAACAGTAAAACCAGCGACAGCTGAAGTGAACAACGCTGGTTATGTTGACAGTAGGTGGGATACGTGAGGCCGCTCTTAAAGCAGAAACATGTGCAGCGTAAACGTCTGACAGGCTGAAACTAATAGTGAAGGCCAGACATGAAGCAAGATCAGTGGGTTCGGAGGTACGTTGAGCTGCAAGGCAGAGTTTTCAGTATCATGAAGGTGGTTTTCACTTTAACCTGCTTGATCTCTATGGTAACTGATGCTGTAAGCCAGATCTCCATGGTAACTGATGCTGTGGATCTGGTTCTGTTCAGAGTTTCAGATTTAAATCGGCTGTAAGAAGCGTCTTCCTTTAGCCAAACTGTTTCCTGATGATTATTTATGAGCAATACAGATTCTCAGCTGAGGGAAAATGTTTTATTTGCAAACATGTTGATCTGTACGTTACTAAAACTACTGAATGAAGCTGCATAGTTTCAGTATCACACACTGTATGCATCGCGTCGCCATGGGAACCACACATGTATTTAAGTAGGAATTCAGAAATTGTTTGAATATGTTAAATTTGGTCCCGATTTGCTGCCGAGTCCGTTTACTCTGCAACACAGATTAGAAAACTGGTTATTCTACTGGTTTTATTACAGAGAATATTCAATCACAACATTAATTTCACTTTGATTTGGCCACAAATTAAAGCGATTTCTTTCATTATGGGACAGTGTCCGACCTACACGCACTTCGATACAATAAATACAATATCATGTTTGAATATATGAAGTTCAATAACTTTTTTTTAGCAGCTGTCAGTTGATTTTGTGCAGAAGAAGAGTCATGTAATGGGTTAAACGCCTCCTTTTTGTGAACGCACACAGAGTTTGAAGCTGAATTGATAAAGAAAGTTGATAACGACCTTCGTGGTACTCGTTAACTCTGACCGGGATTTTGTTTTTTGTCGAGCCGACTTACACAAATAAAGCCCAGCTGTGTTGAACTTGCTTCTTAGTTCTGTCCTCTGGGCCAAAGCACTTTCAAAGAGCAGCTATTGTGGTTTGTTCCCAGTATGCAGTGGTTAGGATTTAACTAGTCTGGCTCAGCAGAACATAATGGTCTGGCTACATGTCACTATTATTCTGCTATAAGGGAGAAAAAGGCTGAACAGTGACAGGGGAAACTAGTTTTGGTGAAGGAGAGAAGTCCAGAAAAACCAATAGAAGTTTACTTGTGTTGACTTAGTGATAAGACTTTTACTGTACAAATAATGCGGTAATCATTAACTCATAGTATCACTTAATTATCGGTGACAAACCTTTATTATACCAAGATCACAGTCGCTTGTGTGAAGTGTCAATGTCAGCGCCACTTCTAAAGTAGAAAGATGATATCAGAGAAGAGACAAATTCCAGTCTGTTGGTGCTGAGTGAGTTAAATTAATTAGTTTCACTACTTTGAGAAATAAAAGGTGAAAAATTGAAGTTTTATCTCAGCGAACATTTAAATTTGTACAATATTTTTGTATACGAAATTAATCATTTTTCATTTTTCTACAAGA
This sequence comes from Amphiprion ocellaris, assembly GCF_022539595.1. Lineage (NCBI taxonomy): Eukaryota > Metazoa > Chordata > Actinopteri > Pomacentridae > Amphiprion > Amphiprion ocellaris. Next base: position 3,033,192 of record NC_072771.1, on the reverse strand, counting down.
GCATAATATCGTTTTTGACTAAGAATGAAAATCTTCTGTCAGTTTGCGAACACACTTGTAAAGTTAGCTACAGAAGCTTGTTTACCTTGACCTCCTTTGTTCGAGTTAAAACAAAAATCACCAAAATCCTTCACCGCCTTCTGTTCTTCAGGAGTTGCAGCAGATAAAGAAGGAATACCAGCAGCTGGTAGCAGAGATAAGAGACGGTGATGTGGCCCAGCAGCACACAGCAGACCAGACAGAAGGTCTCAGGTACAAGTGTTTTTTCTCTGTTTACCATTTAAAGATCTAGCTGTTGTCATGTAAGGTGCACTTTAATGTTAGAGCCAAAGTTTCCCCTATCAAACCTCATGTTTGCCACTTCTAATTAAGCCATTTCTCCTCTGGGATCAATTAAGTTCTTCTGATTCTGAATTCTCCAACAGAAGATCCAAGTTGAGCAGTTGAAACTTTAATGATTATGTTCTTCACTTAAATTTTTATTTCATTTTCAATAACCAAAATAGAATAATACAAAACCCAGTAATAATGCTTTCCTTAATCAGTCATAATCATTACTTCCTCTCTCATTCCCTGTAGACGACATCTATGTATTAATAAATAAATAGTTGTTTATACCTATGTTTCATTCAACCTCTTAAATTTTGCACTATTTCATTTAGTTTCTTTAAGTTTCATTAAAAAATGCATTGACATTCTTGTTTTCTGGATTTTAAACAGTCACGAAAATTGTTCTTTTGTCCACTACAGTGGAGTACAATATATTTGTAAAATTCAAAATTATGAGATGTTGTTTTTGCTCCAAAAACGTAAGAAATCACCAAAAAAGTTACATTGAAGATACTTTTTCCCCTCAGTTCTCGGGAGGATATGAAGCCTATTTCTCAAAGAGTTTAACCCTCCCGTTGTCTGTATTTACAGGCACCAAAAATATTGTTTCCTTGTCTGAAAAAAAATCAAACAAATTCAGCAAAAAAAATTCCCCAAATTTCTGAAAATTTGCAAAACCTTCAGGAAGAAAATTCCAATAATTCCTTAAAAGTTTCCCTTAAAGATTTTATTTTTAAAAATCTCCCAAATTTTGCAAGAAAATTTCTTGTAAATATTTTCAAAAAATGAATAAAATCTTTCAAAAAAATCCTAAAAATATCTAGAGTGATTCCATATATATCAGTAAAACTTCTAATATTTTCTTGAAGAACATTCACAAAAAAATCAACCAAAACCCAGTGAAATTCACTGTCTTATTGTCTCCGTTGTCTTTTCAGACAGCGCCTGAACTCGGTGTCTGAGAAGTTTGCTCAGAAATCGTCCAAGTTGGATCAGCTGGAGGCCGAGCTGCAGAGGGAGAGGAGCAGGAAGACGGAGCTTGAGGGCATCAAGCAGGAAGCAGACATCATCCTCGGATTCATCCTGACGGTAAACAGTCCAGCTGCTGCAGCTGTGAAACAACAAACTGTCTGTGGGAGCTGCAGTCCACAGAGGGGAAGATTTACTGCTTATTGTTCAGTTCAGCAGGTTTTATTCCAGAGGTTAGATGTTCACTTTACCTCCTTAGTAGACAAACATCTGCTGTTGCAAGAAATACAGAAAGATCCTCATTAAAGAGTTCACATGAGGCTTTTTGGGGTTTTCTCTTTGCTCAGTGTGTTGTGTAGAGACTCTTTTGTGCCAACCTTGTGCACAGCCTTTGGTCAATATAGGAAGTGATAAACACAGCGATTTATTAAAATGTTATTGGGCACCTTTCTCGTACTTCCCTTTATGATGGGGTAAATTTAAGATTGCTTTACAGCCGATCTCTGATCTGTTCATAGTTTAACCTCCATTTTATATCAGCAGAGCAGATCCCTCTTAGGGCTTCTGTAGAAATCAGCTGGACTTCTCCTGTAGCTTCATTTCACCTTCATCCAAGAGGCTTCTTCAGTTCTAACTGACTAATGGGGAGTTACAGGACTTATAGTCATTCCAGCTCACATGGCTGATGGTTCATTAACGACCAGGACTCACAGCCTCAAGCTGTCAATTGTTGTGAAACCAGAAGGTCCACCAACAACGATAGTAGTAATGGTGGTGGAGCTGCCAGTTTACACAACAAAGGATGTGAATGTGCCAAATCAGGATGTTAACGATGGTGAGACTTTCTAGGGAGAGACCTCATCACTGTCTTATAGGTGCTTGATAAATGGTCTCACAAACCCAGTCCTTTGTTGAGAGATGGCTGGTTTATAACTTATGGCTTTGGTTTGTGGCCCATCGCGATGTCTCTCAACTCTTATTGAAACTCTGGTGATTTCCTTCATCTTCAGGACTTAGGAAAAGTAATCGACACTCAGTGGAAGTTGCAGAGGCTGCTGGAGATCCTGGAGAGCAGCGCCATCTCCTGGAAAACAGGGTTCGGCCTCAACAACTCTCCTCAACGACGGAAACCACAGACCTCCAGACCAGTCAGGTACTGGAATCACTGTCCTCTGGACTGTGTGTGGTCAACTTGGGATCTTTAGTTTACATCCACTGTCTTTTCTGGAGTTATGTTAGGAATCAAAATTTTGAGTCGTTTCCTCAGTTAATAAAGTGCAGCTTCATCAGTCAACAATGAATTAGTCAAAAACAGACATGATTTAGGCCACAAATCTGTCATATGTGTCAGTGTGATATTTAAACATTGTCCTAGTCAATCCAAGTTTGTCTTTAACGCATAAACTCTGGTCGGAGGTCATTAGGCATCACTGAAGTCTTTGTCATGGTGCCCGTCTGTTAGCTGCAGACAGAAAAGGCATTGTGATATCAGAATTATGTCATGTTTACCCTCTAACGCTACATTTACCCTCTAACGCTACATTTACCCTCTAACGCTACATTTACCCTCTAACGCTACATTTACCCTCTAACGCTACATTTACCCTCTAACGCTACATTTACCCTCTAATACTACATTTACCCTCTAATACTACATTTACCCTCTAACACTATATTTACCCCCTAACACTACATTTACCCTCTAACACTATATTTACCCCCTAACACTACATTTACCCTCTAACACTACATTTACCCTCTAATACTAGATTTACCCTCTAACACTACATTTCTAATACTACATTTACCCTCTAACACTACATTTACCCCCTATAGCCACATTTACCCTTTATATTGGGTCAATTTTAATAAGTTTTAATGTGCTTGGAAGTGTGTATTATCTAGGAAAGTGGTATCAGACTGGGACATTGTATGGGCAGATTCTAAATATTACATGACTCAGATCGGTGAATAAAACTTGACATCCCTAGTGTGAAATCTGCTGGCAATGCTGCTTATATAAAAAAAAAAAAAAAAAACAAAACCTGAACACACAGCAGCTGTTTCCTCTCAACAGTTGGCTGCAAGCTGAGTCCCGCTGGAGATTAACTTAACTGATCTCATTCAAAATAGTCCCAACAACAATGCATCATCGACACGAGGGTTAAAGTGTTTGAAATGAGCGTTGTAATGTGACATGTCATGTCTCAGTCTACAGGTACAGTGTTGAAGTGTTTTGTTCTTGTCGTCTGTCAGGAAACTCGGCAGTTTGAGGACATGCAGCTCGGTCGAGCCGTCTGACCCGACGCCTCAACACGCCGATTTAGAATCACGAGCCTCCACCTCTGCAGACCGTTGAACCAAACCAGCACAGAGAAAGATAAGTGCTTTCATCCCATCGGCCATCGTCATAATAAACGCTTCAGTCACTTTAATCCTGCTTCTCCTGCGACTAGAGATCATAGAGTTTCTAGATAACTGCTGAACTGCATTTTTAAAATATTAGAAATATCCAGTTTACTAAATGATTAGATTTATTTTACAAACGTTTTAGTTAAAAATGTCCGTTGTTAATTCTCAGATCCCAAACTTAAGTCATAAATCTGAACAAAACTCAAACATACTTACATACAGACAAATTTTAAATTACTTTAAGTTATTTTAGACAAGTTTAGGGTCATTTTGGACAATTAGGCCTTTCCTTCCATGACTTCAAATTGGATTAAAAATTGTCCAAAATAACAAAAACTTGTCCAAAAACCACTGAAAAATGTTCATTTTAACAAATTTTGAGTCATTGTGGACAAGTTTCAACTAATTATGGGCAGTTTTTAATTTATTTTGGGCAATTCTTGGGTCAATTTAGGTAATTTTTTGTCGCTTTGGACAGGTTTCAAATTATAATAAAACAATTTTGCATAAACAATCCTCTGATCTCCGGTGGTCAGGAGTTTGCTAGAGTTTCCATAGAATGAGCGTCCTGTAATCAGCATTAACAATCACCAAACCACACGAAACAAAACAAGAAAAGAGATAAAAAATTAGACAAAAAAATGACAAAGCAACAAAAAATGGAAAAACAAAAAAAGAGACAAATGACACAAACAAGACAACAGCAAGAAAGAAAACGACAAAAAATATACAAACACAAGCGAGACAAACGAGAAACCAAACGACAAAAACATGAGACAAATGAGGAAAGTCAGACAAGAAAAGACAAACAAGAAACAAAATGAGACAAACAAAAGAGACAAAGTCAGACAAAAAAAAGTTGCATAACAAATTATATAATCATTTTCACAAATCACATTAATCCGACAAGTTTGCATAAAAGATGTTCTGATTCTGAGGTGGTCAGGAGGTAAATTTTTAAGGTTTGGTTGAGTTTCCTGTAATCAGCGTTAACAATCAGCAAACCACGCCCAGAGGGAAAGAAAAGCAGAGGGCATGTAGGGCTGACAGAAAGGCGGTATTCTCAGCGGTGTTTACAAAACGTCTGAGGCCAAAGATCCGACCGCGACGGCCGCTCACTTTGAACCGTCAGCGTCGTTTAGAAAGCAGCGAGGAGAGGCGGAGTCACAGCGAGGATAACAGGCTGTGCAGGAGAGGAGTGAAACCAGAGGAAGCATCTGCAGCCTTGGTCTCTCTGGAACCATGGAGCTCTACCTGGACCTGCTGTCTCCGCCCTGCCGCTTCGTCTACCTGTTCGCCAAGACGCTCAAGATCCCCTTCGAGTTCAAGCTGGTCGAGCTCGCATCAGGTAATCCCTCTTTCTCAATCCCACTAGAAGCAGCTGGACTTTTCTTTTTGGAGGCTAAAAGAGAACTCCAGCTGCTTTTTATTGAAGCTTTCCAGCACAACAACAACCCAGATGTCTACACAGGCATGTTTTAAAACCGCAATTTATGGGTTTTTAGCAGAAACTCGTAAGTTTTCATGCACAGAAATCTGCCGTTTTCTTCTCTCCTGAAGTCCGGAAAGTCATTTTGCAAGAGTTGAACATCCCGTGGGATGTGAACTTGTTCTGTAAGCATTTAAAAACAAAAACCAAGCCCTACCTCGGGGCTAGCGGCTTACATTTCACCCAGAAAGCTCATAGCATTATCCGGCGAAGTGAGGAATGAGTTAACTCTTAGATACCCGACTCCTTCCAACCCCCGAGATGGTCAGCTGTAACCAAGATGTGCTGGAGAAAGAAAATGAAAAGATAACGGAGTGTTTCAGAGCGCAACAGGAGGAAACAGGAGTAAAGAAAACAAGACAGTTCCAGATAGTTTAGTGTTTTTATTATCTCCAAGCAACACTTGAACCTCAGTTAAGTGTACAAGTTTTATTTCTGTCTGCAACACAAGGTGACATTAAGCACATTTTCTTGATTTTTAAGACGCCTATGAATCTTCATTTTTAAAATTTTTTCTCAGGGCAGCAGTACAGCGAGGAATTTGGAAAACTCAGCGTTGTGAGGAAGGTTCCTGTTATGAAAGATGGAAGCTTCGTCCTGACAGAAAGGTACAGTAGAAACCTACTAACCTAACCGAAACCTGTTAAAAATAACTAAAAGGACTCAAAGCTTTTGTGATAAAACATTTGAGTTCTGGTAAAAAAAAAAAAAACAACAGCAGCCAGATCAGTTTTACATTCGTCCAGGTGTCGCAGTCTAAACACTAAATCTGGTTTTTGTTCATTTTCTCTGCCGCAAAGAGGCTAAAACTGCCCCAAAGACACACAAAACAATCTAAACGTCACACTAAATGACACAAAACAAGAAAAACAAGACACAAAACAACAAAAACCATACAAAAAAACAAGACACAAAACAGAGATGCAAAATGACAAAAATGATAAACAAAATGACCACAATGGGGAATAAAATATCCAAAAGACACAAAACAACACAAAACTGACAAAAAATGATGAAATGGAGACATAAAATGTGCAAAAAAACTCCAAAAACGGGCACAAAACAAGAAAATAGTCACAAAATGACAGAATAAATCAAGTTACATCCACCCAGATGTTACAGTCTAAACACTAAATCTGTTTTTTCTTCATTTTCTCCACCACAAAGAGGCTAAAACCGCCCCAAAGACACGCAAAACGATCAAAACCTCACACTAAATGACATAAAACAACAAAAACCAATCAAAAAAACAAGACACAAAACAGAAAGGTATGCAAAATGACAAAAACGATAAACAAAATGACCACAATGGGGAATAAAATGTCCCAAAGACACAAAACAAGAAAAACAAAACAACTGAGATGCAAAACACCAAAAACCCAACTAAAAACAAAAAAAAAAACCAAGACACAGAACAGAAAAAGAGAGATGCAAAATGACAAAAAAATGAGATAAACAACACAAAACAAGAGACCAAAAATTACCAAAAAAGTTACACAGTGACAAAAAAATGGACAAACAACACAAAGGAGACAAAAAAACACAAAACGAGAAAAACGATAGACAAAACAAAGAATAAAACAAAATGACAAAAGATACCAAAAGGAAACACAAAACAACAAAAATGGACAAACGAGACAAAAATGACAAATGAGAACCGAAACGACAAGAGATGAGACAAACGACAAATCAGACAAAAAAGGACAAAATATTACAAAAACGAGACACAAATGACAGAAACGAAAAAACAAAGTGACAAAAAATTAGACAAACGACACAAGACAACAAATCAGACAAAAGTTACAAAGTGACAAAAGCACGGATAAATGACAAAAACAAGACAAAAAATGACAAAAGCAAGAAACAAAATGACAAAAAATAGACACATGACAAACGTCAAAGGCAACAATAAGACAAAATATGACAAAAATGAGACACAAAATGACAAAAGAACAATGAGCAATCTAGTATTTTATTTTCTGATCAAAACAACTTGTCATGGTCTAGAAATGATTGGATTGGACCCTCTGGAGGGCCGCTTTTGGCCCCTGAGCCTCATGTTTGACACCCCTGATCCACCTTAACGACTGCTGTGATGCGAAACGGTTCCTCTGTCCCCGTCCCTGTGTCTTAAACGGTGGTTTCTTCCTCGTCTGTTGCAGTGTGGCCATCGTTGAGTATCTGGCTCAGAAACACTCGGTGGCCGACCACTGGTGCCCAGCCGAGCTGCAGCAACGAGCTCGTCTCACAGAATACTTGTCCTGGCAGCCGATGAACCTCGGACTAAACTGTTCAAAGGTCTTCCTGCTCAGGGTTCGTGTCCCGAGTCCACTCCGAGCTGAAACCTTATCTGTCTGACTCCTGAACACACTCCACCTCACTCTGTTTATTCAGCCCTGAAGCAATTAGTTGCAGAAGTCAAATCATCGTTATCTTTACTGCACATTTAAAGCTACAGACACTGAGGCAACATCGCCTCCACCGGATAAATAAGACTAATTACCTATTGAGTTTATTTAACGAGACACTGACATATGACATAGTTTATAGTTTAGTTTTATAGCTTCATAAAATGTAATAATTGATTTTTCTCTTCCTGTCACTATCATTACTGTTTAGTGTGTTTTTAAATTTAAAAGATGTTTTTAATGTAAAACACTGCAGGAATAATCAGTGTTTCATTCATCCTGGCATCAAATGTAGGTAAAATTAAATTCTGTAACTTGTTCTGACCAACCACCAACCACACATGCTGATATGAGAATTGAAAGTTTACCCAGAATGTTTTCTCCGTCTTTACTTAGAATTATTCAAAAATTGCTGATAGTTACTTAAAAACTTGTTCCAAATGACACAAAAGTATTCTGAAAACTTGTGCAAAACTAAGCATTATTGTTCAAAATAACATGTGAATCATACAAAATTACTTAAAAATGATTAAAAATAACTAAAAAAAAAATGTCCAAAAGTCCTTAAAAACTTCTTAAATTGATAAAAAAAAACATCCAAGGTTACATGAAAAATATTAAACATAACTAAAAAAAAAATGTCCAAAAGTCCTTAAAAACTTCTTCAAATGATCTAAAATCATCTAAAATTAATTAAAAATGGTTAAAAATAACAAAAAACTGTCAAAGTCCTGAAAAACGTCTTCAAATGATATAAATCATCCAAAATTACTTAAAAATGGTTAAAAAGTTAACTAAAAAAACTGTCAAACTCCTGAAAAACTTTTTCAATTGATATAAAATCACCCAAAATGACTGAAAAATGGTTAAAAACAACAAAAAACTGTCCAGAAGTCCTTAAAAACTTCAACTGATCCAAAATTACCAAAATGTGTAGTCCAACTTTGTCCAAATATACTCAACATTTGTTTAAAATAATAAGATCTGTCTAAAATGAAGCAAAATTTGTCTAAAGTTAGTTTTTATTTGACTATGATTTGTTCTGACCAACCACCTGCCAATATGCGGATATGTTTTCTCCATCTTTAGTTAGAATTATTAAAAAATTGCTGGTAGTTACGTAAAAACTTGTTCCTAATGACACAAAAGTCATCCAAAATCACATAAAAACTTGTGCAAAATTATCCACTATTATTCAAAATAACATGTAAAGCATCCAAAATTACTTAAAAATGGTTAAAATAACTAAAAAAAACTGTCCAAAAGTCCATAAAATTTTCTTAAAGTAAACAACTCAAAACTTGTCCAAAATGTCGTACAACTAGTCCCAAAACACTCAAAATTTGTCAAAAATGCCAAAAAACCTTCAAAAAGACAAAAAAAGGCAGAAAATATCTTGAAACTTCTCAAAAAGAACTCCAAACTTGTCCAAAATGACCGCAGATGCCTCAACACTCAACCAAAATGACACCAGACCTCTTCAAAATGACTCAAAACTCAGAAAACCATTTAAAAGTTGGTGAAAATATCTTGAAACTTGTCAAAAAGAACTCCAAACTTGTCCAAAATCATTCAAAACTTGTCCAAAATACATTCTAACTTGTTCAGGATGACAAAATCTGTCCAAAATTACTCAAGTCCTCTACTAAACAACTCAAAACTTGTCCTAAAACCTGTCCCAAAAGACTTAAAATCTGTCAAAAATGACCCCCCCCAAAAAAAACCTTCAAAAAGGCTCAAAACTTGCAGAAAATATGTTGAAACTTCTCAAAAAGAACTCCAAACTTGTCCAAAATGACCCCAAATGCCTCAACACTCGACTGAAATGACACCAAACCTCTTCAAAATGACTCAAAACTCACCCAGACCCATTTAAAACTTGTGTAAATAGTCTTGAAGCTTGTAGATGGCGGGCTCGCTAGAACACCAACTGCTTCTTCTGGTACCAAATAGTCTTTCCCTGTTGTCAGGCTTTATTCCCCATAATCATGGACACCGAGGTCCCGAAGGACAAGATGGACGAGGTCTTGGCGGATGCGAAGCAGTCACTGAAGCTGCTGGAGGATAAATTTCTCCAGGAAAAGCCGTTCATCGTCGGCGACAAAATCTCTGTGGCCGATCTGGTGGCTGTAGTGTGGATCTTGCAGGTAATTATACTACGATCTCTACTGCTACTGGCAAGGAAAACCTCTAGTATGAGCTGCTACTACTGCTGACTGGAAAACAATGACTGCATCCGGATTTCACTGAAAGTGCTCTTATTCCTGTGGAAATATTTTAACTTGGCCACCAGAATTAGCCTAAAAAATGGTTATTTTATCCATGAAAATCATTAGTTTGTCGGGAACACTGCAGCTCAGAGTGAACGGTGTTGTGGGAAATGTAGGATCCATCACCTTCTGGATGGGGACTTTATATCATCTAAACTTGTGGTTTATTGGGATCGATGAAACACAGAGTTAATACTTTAAGACCAATTTAAGAAAAAGGTCTACAACAAATGTCAGTTTATTGGTCTCCCTGCGTGTTAGGGTGTCAAATTTTGTGTTATTTGGGACCCAAAACTGAAATCTGTCAAATATTTAGCCTCGATTTTTGAGGATTTTGTATGTTTTTACACCTGGATGTTTTTGTATTTTCCTTCTCAAAAACACGTCGCACCTGGGCAAGCCGTCTCCATAAATACAGCTCCCACCGCCGGGAAATTTTGGGAATGCACAGATAAAATTGTTCCCATCAGATCCAAATAACAAATGGCTCCAGTGGAGGACAAATTGTTGATTGTTTGCCCTTAAAAATGGCAAAAGTCCCTCAAAATGGAGAAAAAAGTGCAACAAAAACTTCTACTGAAGGTGGAAAGTTCCTATAAAAGTGTATATATGGATGGATCCATATTTCTACTAAAATACAGTCTTGGTCGACATTTCACCAACTTTTGAGGCTCTAACATCAGTAGAATCTGATGTGTGGAAAATCTGACAAGACAGAAATCTATCCAAAATGACTCAAAGCTATCCAAAACTACTGAAGACCTGTCCAGATATTCTGAAAATTGACCTAAAAGGGCTTGAAATTTGTTCAGAATGATTCAAAATTTCATGGGAGAACAACAAAAAACTGGAACCTTGTCTTGCCATACTTGCCACACATCAGATTCTACTGATGTTAGAGCTTCAAAAGTTGGTGAAATATCGACTAAAACGGCATTTTTGTTGGAAATATGGATATATCCATATGTAAACACTTTCAGGAACTTTCTAGTATTATAATGCCTCCTTTGTTTGAAGTTCTTTTGCACTTTTTTCCATTGTGACAGCCAGTAATTAAAGATTTTGCCCAAAGTTTTCAAAAGATTGTCTATAATAACTTAAATTCAGTCCAAAATGGATCACAAATGCCCCCAAATGTACAACCTGATGATTAAACCTGTCCATATTGACACAAAAAATTTCCAAATGGAATAATATTAACATTGTTGTCAAAACCTTGTCTTGCCAGGAACTTTCTGGGGCCTCAGTACCACCTTAGTTTGAAAATGTTGACACTTTCTTTCCATTTCAAGGGCCAATACACATTAATTAGTATCATTTTTTGACAATTTTATATCAATTTGAACAAATTTCAAGGCCTTTTAGGTCTATTTTCAGAATATCTGGACATGTCTTCAGTGGTTGTGGACAACTTTGTGTCATTTTGGACAGATTTCATGCCAAAACAGCCAAAAACTAGAACCTTGTCTTGCTAAACTTGATACGCATTATATTCTGCTGATGTTAGAGCCTCAAAATTTAGTGAAATGTTGACTAAAATACTGTATTTTTTTGTTGGAAATATTGAGTCATGGGCTGCACAGTGGCGTAGTGGTTAGCACTTTCACCTTGCAGCGAGAAGGTCCCTGGTTCGCGTCCCGGCTTTCCCGGGATCTTTCTGCATGGAGTTTGCATGTTCTCCCTGTGCATGCGTGGGTTTTCTCCGGGTACTCCGGCTTCCTCCCACAGTCCAAAAATATGCTGAGGTTAATTGATCATTCTAAATTGCCCGTAGGTGTGAATGTGAGAGTGATTGTTTGTCTCTGTATGTAGCCCTGTGACAGACTGGTGACCTGTCTAGGGTGTCCCCTGCCTTCACCTGAGTCAGCTGGGATAGACTCCACCCCCCCATGACCCTAATGAGGATTAAGCGGTGTATAGATAATGGATGGATGGATGGATATTGAGTCATTCATATATACACTTTCAGGAACTTTCTGGTACCAAAATGCCACTCTTGTTTGAAGTTTTTTTTGCACTTTTTTTGAGAGCCAATAATGAAAGATTTTGCCCAAAGTATTCAAAAGATTGTCTGTATTAACTTAAAATCAGTCAAATGGTTCCCAAAATGTCCAAAATGAATATTAAATGTGTCCATATTGACACAAAAAATGTCCAAATGGAATAATATTAGTGTTGTGTGAAAACCTTGTCTTGCCAGGAACTTTCTAGGGCTCAATACCAACCTTATTCCATTTTCAAGGGGTAATAATTAAAGATCTATCCTCTGCTGGAGCCATTTATTATTTCTGTCTGCTGGAAACTATTCTGTCCGTGTCCTCAGCACATTTCAAGGCTGTGGGAGTTTTATTTCTGGAGCTACTGAACCTTTTAAAATGGCTTCTTAGAGAATTTAACAGGTGGGACCACATATGAAACTGTCAAAATTCATACAAAGTGTTTCAGTTTTTGGCCCCAGTGAGCACATTCATGAAGTTTGAACAAAATCTGAGACAATTTCTTGAATCCCGTCCAGTTCGACCCGATCAGGGACCCTGAACCCTGGATTGAGAAACTCTGGCTTTGACTTTTAATCCACATTCGGCTACGGAGTTTGTCTGAACGCTGTGTTTGTCCTGCAGCCCTCCGGAACCGGCGTGGACTTGTTTGAAGGCTTGCCGAAGCTGCAGGCCTGGAGGGATCGAGTGAAGAAGGAGATCGGAGAGAAGATGTTCGACGACTCCCATGAGGTCTTGAGCAAACCCGGCAACCTGCCGCAGAAGATGAAGGAGCACAAAAACCTGGAGATGTTCAAAGCGAGGATGGAGAAGTTGCTCCGCTGAGGAAAACACAGCTTCACGTGTTCGACGCTTCCCCTGATCTGTGAAATTCCTGCCTAAAAATCCTTTTTCATGCAATAAAATCTAGAAATTTGCTAAATGTAAACTGTGGGACTTTATTTTTTTCAGCAGCGTATTAATATTAACCCTCGTGTCGTCCTGTGGGTCAAATTGACCCGTTGGAAAATGTGGAAAGAAAATATATATTTTTACAGTGAAACTTCTGTCCACATTTTCAATGTTTTTGGGAGCTCTTTGAATGTTATTTGGTGGGGGAAAAAAAGAAATGTTAAAAATGCTTCTTAAGAACATCGACAAAAAAGATTTTTTTTTTTTGGTGAATTTCGTAAAGAAAATAGAAGTTTTACTGATTTTTAGGATTTTTTGGGCAGATATTTACTCATTTTTTGAAAATATTTACAAGAGTTTTCTTGCCAAATTTGGGGGATTTTTTAAAAAAATAAAACCTTTAAGGAATTATTGGAATTTTCTTCCTGAAGGTTTTGCAAATTTTCAGAAATTTGGGGGATTTTTTGGATTTTTTTCAGACAAGGAAACTATATTTTTGGTGCCTGTCAATGAAGACTGCAGGAGGGTTAATACATCTCAGATTAGGAGGTTACATGAAAGTGAAAATCTGTTTTTGAGTGAAACACTGCTATTTTTTTTAGCACTTCTGGTTTATTAACGCTATAAAACTAAGCATTAATGCTATAAAACTAAGCATTAATGCTATAAAACGAAGCATTAACGCTATAAAACGAAGCATTAATCCTATAAACTAAGTATTAATCCTCTAAAACTAAGCATTAATGCTATAAAATAAGTATTGATACTACAAAATATGTCTAAACACTAAAATACGCTTGATATTACGAACGTGAAATGCTAACGTGATAAAATACATCTATAAAATACATATTAGTGAAATGATTAATAATAATAGTTAAATGTGTTTTAATGAGTTTTTCGTGTTTTAACACTTGAGTGGAAGTAGATTCCTCTTATTTATTTATTATATGAAAACTAATCTATTTCTATTTTAACTCCCATCCATCCATCCATCCATCCATCCATCCATCCATCCATCCATCCATCCATCTTCTACCGCTGGTCCGGGTCTGGTGGCGGGGGCAGCAGCTTTAGGAGGGAAGCCCAGACCTCCCTCTCCCCGGCCACATCATCTAGCTCCTCCGGGGGGACCCCAAGGCGTTCCCAGGCCAGCTGGGAGACATAGTCTCTCAGCTGGCCTGGGTCTTCCCCGGGGTCTCCTCCCGGTGGGACGTGCCCTAAACACCTCACCAGGGAGGCGTCCGGGGGTCTATTTTAACTCAAAAAATAATAATCCATTTGTTGGAAGGAGAACGGATGAACGGCAGCCATCTTTGTTGTCATGTTGTGCTTCTCTTGTTGCTAGGCAACGTGGCCACAGTTTGTCAAGCTGTGTTGTCACAGAGGGAAGGTTCTAAAAGCAGCTCTGCAGCTCCTCGGTTTACAGCAGAATCAGCTACAGACCAGATCATCAGAGATCACAGTGAGTAGAAAATACCAAAATACTGCAAAAACAAGACAAAAATGTGCAAAAGTATCTTGTTTTGCATCATTTTTGTCTTAAAAATGGTGCAAAACAAGAAATGAGAGTACAAAAATAAACAAAAAAGTGCAAAAACAGCATAAAGGTAGCATAGTAAAAGGAAGGTAGCACATACACAAGATGAAAATGGTGCAAAACAAGAAAGAAAAACTGCAAAAAGACAAGACAAAAATATGCAAAGAATTATGTAGCCAATACTGAAGTACTGCAAACCAGTGCACATTTCCATATAATAAAAGCTACAGGATCAGTTCAGTCAGACGTCTGTCAACAGTAAACGGTGACAACACTGATCCTGATTCTCATCATTATTAAAGATTAATCTGATCTTCTGCTGAAAACATAATTCTTCTCATATTTTTTCACTCTCTTTTTCTTCTCTTGTTGCACAGATTTTTACTTGTCTTGGACCATTGTCTTGTTTCCCCATAAAAACAACAGTGGCATCATGTTAGAGAGTTAAAATCCTGAAATTATTTGGTTTTTAGAATCAGAGCTGATGCTGGTTTAAAAACTGAGCTCTCTGAAGCTACAAAACACAATATAGATTATTTTGATGCGCTTTTGATGATAATACTTGTCTAATATTTGTCTTTAAAGTCTGACTGCATAGGAAAAATATTCACACGTCACATGTCATCCTGTGACAATGAAAATAATCATTTTAAAAAGCTCCTTACACAAAAAACATTCATATTTTTGGAATAAAAACAACAATGGCATCATAAAAACACACTGATAGTTAAAGGGTTAAAATCCTGAAAATGAATATTTGTTTGTTCTGATCAGAGCTGATGTTGGTTCAAACAATGAAATGTACAAATTAAATTTATATATATTATTTTAATGTTTCGAATGCAAACGTTTTTGTCATTACGGCTTGGAATATATAAATATTAAATAATACTAAACGTATTTTAAATGTTAGTTAAAAAAAATATTTAGTTACTGACATGATGACTGTGTCTTTAGTGGGTTTTAATGTGTCTTTAGTGGGTTTTAATATGTTTTAATGTGTCTTCAGTGGGTGTTAATGTGTTTTGATGTGTCTTTAGTGGGTTTTAGTGGGTTTTAATGTATTAAGATATTTTGTGTTGATTTCAAAACACCTCACTGATTAAACTTCACACAGAAAATGTCCGTTTGATAAACAATGAGAAAATTCTGTTGTGAAATTCATGTTGGATTGAAATGAAAAGTGAATTCATGTGAGTTTAGTGAAATCTGACAGCAGAAGGAAATGCAACAAATTGAAATATATTTGGTTATTAATATTTTTATTATAATTTTATTATGAAATTTTGGTTTAGTTGATTTAAATTTTTAAAATTTTGTTATTTTCATTAAAAAACATTCTGGAAGGAGGACGTTTTCTACATTTCCTCCAAGTTCAACTAATGCTAAAAGTATAAAAAATATTTTTAAAAAGGTGAAGATGCTGATCTAGGTGCGTGGCTTGAAGGGTTTGGTGAAGGCTCTTCTCACCGCTAAGAAGAACCTGGTGACTCCAGACTTCAAATTGTCTGGTCGAGGGATGGTTTTTAAATTAATCTGCAAAGCCATCACCATAGCTTCCTCAAAAGATGGATCTTGTGTAGTCAGCGCTGCCTCCAGCAGCTTTTCTGCAGAGCCAAACATCTTGAGAAGGTCCTTCACCATGGCCTTAGATATTTTTTCCTTCTTCTGGGTTATTTTTATGATGAGGTCAGGTGCCATGAATATTTCGTTCTGCAGGACCGACACTCGGTTCAGGATGGCCTTGAAGTTGTCTACGGTGACAAACTCCCTGGATTTATGGAAGAATGTTGACATCACCTTCAGCAGCAGAGTGCTGACGGCATCCACGTCTTCCTGGGACCTCTTGATGGGAAAATGTAATGTTCTGACCTGAGGTTCAGCAGAAGCAACTAGTTCAGGAGCATCAACAACTTCTGGAGCAGCGACCAGTTCAGTTGTTGGTTCCTGATAACAGGATAGTTAGTATTAATGCTTAGTTTTATAGAATTAATGCTTAGTTTTATAGAATTAATGCTTAGTTTTATAGAATTAATGCTTAGTTTTATAGAATTAATAATTAGTTTTATAGAATTAATAATTAGTTTTATAGAATTAATGCTTAGTTTTATAGAATTAATGCTTAGTTTTATAGAATTAATAATTAGTTTCATAGAATTAATAATTAGTTTTATAGAATTAATAATTAGTTTTAAAGTATTAATGCTTAATTTAGTAGTTAATATGTATTTTATAAACATATTTTATAGGACTAATACCTATTTCATAATGTTCCATATTTGTAGCTCAGACAAATCCACGACTTAAAATGATTAAAAGTCTAAATAACATTTCGTATTAATGTTTGAAAAAGTTATTTTCATTCATCTATTATGGAAAATCCACTTCGTATTAGTATGTAATAATGTCTAGATAGTATAAATACATTTAAATCTTATATAAATTTAAAAAATGAAAATAAATTAAGATAAATAAGAAGATATGTAAATATTGTAGTAAATCTACCAGTGAGTGGAGGAGGAGCTTTAGTCGTGTTCACTGGATTGTTTTGGCACAAAGCAGCCTTTACAAATTCAGACGCCTCAGTGTTGACCTTTTACCATCTGAAGTGTGTGTGTGTGTGTGTGTGTGTGTGTGTGTGTGTGTGTGTGTGTGTGTGTGTAACCATGTGACCGGCCACACAGGAAGCAGCAGTGAAGGAATGAGTCAGAGATTCCTCCTCCTCCTCCTCCTCCTCCTCAGCAGCTGCAGACTGAGCCGGGCTGAACCATGCCGAGCTGCTCCGTCCTCCGACTCTGCCAGTACGAAACCAACAAGCTGGTCCGGATCCAGTCGGTCCGGCTCGGTTCCCTCAAGTGGAGCCTGAACGCTGCCATCCTGCTCTTCATCTGGTGAGTGAAGCGTCTCGGATCACACTTCCCAGTTCTGCACTTTCAGCAGACGAGTTGATCCAGAGAAGAGACAGATTAGTGTTTTTCCAGATGGTTGTCTGTGACAATCTCACTGGAAAAGAAAGAGAAAGATTTAGTTTTACCGTGAAGTGCAAATAGTGGTGCAAACATGAGACAGAAGCAGTGAAAAAAGACAAGACGGACACTGTGCAGCTGTAAGCATTCCTTACACAGACCAAAAATCATGCTAAAAGTGCTAAAAACTGCAAAAATAGCACATAAGTAAGAAAAAAATGGTGCAAAGAGATGATGAAAACTGCATAAACATAAATATAGCACTGACTGGCGATAAATGTGACAAAAACAACAAACAAGACAGAAACAGTTTAAGAAGACAAGACAAATCAGTGCAAAAACTGTGCAAAAATAGTACATAAGTAAGACAAAAATGGTGCAAAGAGAAAACAGTTTAAAAAGATCAGACAAGAATAGCACAAAAGCAGTGCAAATAGACAGTGGGAAAATGCTGAAAAAACAGCAAGAATGATGCATACAGTGCAAAAAAAAAATGCAAAAATAGCACAGAAATAAGACAAAAATGGTGCAACAACAAAAAACTTTGCTAAACATTAACATGTGCAAAAAAAAGTGCAAAAATAAAATAAAGTTAAAGAACAAACAGAAACATCTGAAGAATTTCTACTTTTTGTGTCGTTTTATGACACATTTAGTTGTGACGTTGTTCTGCAGGTTATTTCTAAATCTGTATCTTCAGTTTTTAGCTCTGATGTGATTAAAGTGTTTAACCCTCCTGTTGTCTTCATTTACAGGCACCAAAAATATTGTTTCCTTGTCTGAAAAAAAATCAAACAAATTCAGCAAAAACATTCCCCAAATTTCTGAAAATTTGCAAAACCTTCGGGAAGAAAATTCCAATAATTCCTTAAAAGTTTCCCTTGAAAGTTTTATTTTTAAAAAATCCCCCAAATTTGGCAAGAAAATTCTTGTAAATATTTTCAAAAAATGAGTAAAAATCTTCCAAAAAATCCGAAAAATATCTAAAGTGATTCCAGATATATCAGTACAACTTCTAATATTTTCTTGAAGAACATTCACATAAAAATCAACCAAAATCCAGTGAATTTTACTGGATTTTGGTAGATTTTTTTGTGAATGTTGTTAAGAAATATTTTTAACATTTCTTTTTTTTCCACCAAAAAATGTTCAAAGATTTCCCAAAAATGTTTTCAAACCCAAACCTCTTGTCCTGTCCTGTCCTCCTGTTCTTCTGACATGTCCTCGTCCTTTACTTCTCAGCGTCATGATGCTGTGGAACAGGAAGTACCAGGAGTTCGATCTGGTCGTCAGCTCCGTCACCGCCAAGCTGAAGGGCGTCGCTCAGACTCGGCTGCCCGGCGTCGGTGAGGTGGTCTGGGACGTGGTGGACTTCAGCAGAGCCTCTCAGGTCGATCCTCTGATCAGAAACTTCTTCATGTTTCCATCAGAGAGGAGGATCTAAAGACGTTTTTCTTTCTGCCTTCAGGAGAAGAACTCCTTCTTTGTGGTGACCAACGTCATCGTGACGAAGAATCAGAAGCAGGGGAGATGTGCAGAGGTGCTGCTTTGTCTTTATCACTTTAAATTATTTAACCCTCCTGTTGTCCTCATTTACAGGCACCAAAAAAATACTGTTTCTGTGTCTGAAAAAAATCCAAAAATTCAACAAAAAAATTCCCCAAATTTCTGAAAATTTGCAAAACCTTCAGGAAAAAAATTCCAATCATTCCTTAAAAGTTGCCCTTAAAAGTTTTATTTTAAAAATCCCCAAACTTGGCAAGAAAATTCTAGTAAATATTTTCAAAAAATGAGTAAAAATCTTCCAAAAAATCCTAAAAATATCTAAAGTAATTACATATATATATCAGTAAAACTTCTAATATTTTCTTTAAGAACATTCACAAAATAATCAACCAAAATCCTGTGAAATTCGCTGGATTTTGGTAGATTTTTTTGTGAATGTTCTTAAGAAACATTTTTAACATTTCTTTTTTTCCACCAAAAATGTTCAAAGATTTCCCAAAAATGTTGAAAATGTGGACATCAGAACTTTCACTGTGAAAATATATATTTTCCTCATTTTCAAACTTTAAAACGGGTCAGTTTTGACCCGCAGGATGACACGAGGGTTAAATCATGTGGAACGGTTATTAAACGCTCATGAGAAGTTAGCAGAACCTTCTTATTTTGCAGCAGTGTTTCTATTCCAGGTTCCCTCTAAAGACAGATCGCCGTGTCGCTCTGATCAGGACTGTGAGAAAGGAGGCTGGGACCTGCACAGCCACGGTACGCTAATTAATGCTACGTATTATACAGTTATTCTAGATTAACATGGAGGATTCCAGGCTACATCCACACTCATCTATTTTAACTTTAAATCTGTGTTTTAAACGTGTTTTAGCTCAGTTTCAGACGTAGTCTCTGCCTGAAAACACACATCACATGTTGATTTTTGAGCTCTGGACGCTGCTAGAAACGTGAAGCGGGAGGTTGTTGTTTAGTGTATAGAAAATATAAAAGTAAAGTAGCACAAAAACAAGACGGAAATGGTGCAAAACAAGAAAGAAAACGGTGCAAAAAGACAAGACGAAAATGGTGCAATAGCAAGATAAGAATCTGTGCAAAACTTAAGGTGCCAAGACAGTAGAGCATGTGCAAAACAACAAAAAAACAACAACAAAGCAAGATAAAAAATGATGCAAAGAGGAAGGAAAAACTGCAAAACAAGACAAAATTGTGTATTAATGCAAAAATGGTGCACAACACGAAAATAGAGTGCAAAAACAAGACCAAAAAAGTGCAGAAAAAAGAAAATACACAAAAAATGTGAAGTATCACAAAGACAAGACCAAAATAGTGCAAAACAAGAAGAAGACTGCAAAAAAACACGACATAATAAAAAATGAAGACAAAAATGGTGCAAAACAATAAAACAGAGTGCAACAATAAGACCAAAATAAGTGCAAAACCAGAAAACACACAAAAGTAGCACATAGAAAATAAAGCAGCACAAAACCAAGACCAAAAAGTGCAAAGACAAGAAAACAGAGTGCAAAAAATAAGACCAAAAAGTGGCACAGAAAAGTAAAGTAGCACATAAGATGAAGACGGTGCAAAACAAGAAAAAACACTTTGCAAAAAGAGAAGACAACGTAGTGCAATAGCAAGATCAGACAGCCACATCTGTAATGAATGAAACCTGCTGGTACGAATGTTTCAGACATTTAGAAGAGTCTCAGTAACGGCAGAAGAATCTGAGCGATGTCACTGTTTTCTAGAAGAAAGTCTGATTTTAAAGCCACTTCCTGCATCCAGCAGCTACTTCCTCACCAAGATGAGGAATTTCTGGGCACCGTGCTGCAGGTCTGAGCAGCTTTCTGCTAAACTGAACATCAGTTCAGCTGCTGCAGGACTTTTTATGCTTTAAATTCAGAGTTTACAGGATTGTTTGTCTGCAGGGATCCAAACCGGATCATGTGTGAAGTTTGATGTGTCGAGGAAAACCTGTGAAGTCTCCGCCTGGTGTCCCATAGAAACCAAGACCAGCCCTCCGAGGTGACCCATTGTTGTTATTATTATTATTATTATTATTATTATTGTTCCAGACAGGTTGTCTGTCACAATATCACCATCATTTCTACCAGAGAAATCCCCAAATCGACGCCGAATTGATAAAACTCTGTTTAATTACGTCCCAGAAACGTCTCATTTAAAGCCCAGGATTTTTTTCTATGTGACTTTAGTCAGACTAAATGAGGGAATAATGTGATTTCTAAACATTAAAGCAACATCTTCTAGTAGTTTAACGCCGCCTGTTAGTGCAGACTTTGGTCACCAGGTGGCAGCACTGAGCCGTTGTGAATCTGAACCTGTTTTTAGTCGTATATTTCCTGCTAATAATCTAATAATTATATTTACTTTCTGGTTGCAGACCTGCTCTGTTGGCAGCAGCTGAGAACTTCACCGTCCTCATCAAGAACAACATCAGATTCCCAGCATTCAACTTCATCAGGTCAGAAAAATCTACTTGTTTTCAGTATTTTAACTCTCCTGTTGTCCTCATTTACAGGCCCCAAAAAATATTGTTTCTTTGTCTGAAAAAAATCCAAAAATTCAGCAAAAAAAATCCCCCAAATTTCTGAAAATTTGCAAAACCTTCAGGAAGAAAATTCTAATAATTCCTTAAGAGTTTCCCTTAAAAGTTTTATTTAAAAAAACAAAAAACAAAAAAAAACAAGTTTGGCAAGACAATTCTTGTAAATATTTTCAAAAAATGAGTAAAAATCTTCCAAAAAAATCCTAAAAATATCTAAAGTGATTCCATATATATCAGTAAAACTTCTAATAATAATAATAATAATAATAATAATAATAATAATAATAATAATAATAATAATAATAATAATAATAATTTTCTTTAAGAACATTCACATGAAAATCAACCAAATCCAGCGAAATTCGCTGGATTTGGTTGATTTTTATGTGAATGTTCTTAAACACTTTTAACATTTCTTTTTTCCACCAAAAAATGTTCAAAAATTTCCCAAAAATGTAGAAAATGTGGACATCAGAAGTTTCACTGTGAAAATATATTTTTCCCACATTTTCAAACTTTAAAACGGGTCAGTTTTGACCTGCAGGACGACATGAAGGTTAAACTTTGATGAATCACGACTTTAAATGTTCGTCTCTTTCTGTTGTCATTTTAATTCCAACCAAATCTACGAGAAAATGTTGCAGTAAATATATTATAAATATGAATAAGACAAAATGCAAAACATAAAAGCATCAAAAGTTGGATTATTTAACAGGTGAAAAGTATTAAAATGTCTTTAATATTAACAGATATGTGAACGACAAGTAAATATGATTTTATTACTCAGTTTGAAACTTTTCTGCACCGTTTTGCTCAGTTTTTTCTGTAGTCTTTTTTGTTCTGTTTTTCCACAGTTGTTTCACATTTTTTGCCGCTCTTTGCAGCTGTTTTTGCACCATTTTAATCTTGGTTTTGCTGCAGTTTTTAACTTGTTTTTGCACAATTTTATTTCTGTTTTTGCAAGCCTGTTTTTTGACCATTTTGTCTTATTTTTGTACCATTTTTGCCTCGTCGCTCCTGCAATTTTTGACTTGTTTTTGCACAATTTTGTTCGTGTTTTTGCATCTTTTTTTGTTCTGTTTTTCCACAGTTGTTTACCATTTTTTGCCCTTCTTTGTACCTGCTTTTTTGCACCATTTTTATCGTGTTGTGCAATTGTTGCATCTTTTTTGTTTTGTTTTTTGTTTATGCCATGCTTTTGCAACCCTTTGTAGCTGTTTTTGCACCATTTTAGTCTTGGTTTTGCTGCAGCTTTTAACTTGTTTTTCCACAATTTTATTTCTGTTTTTGCAAACTTGTTTTTGGGCCATTTTATCTTATTTTTGCACCATTTTTGCCTCGTTGTTCCTGCAATTTTTGACTTGTTTTTGCATTTTTTTGTTTAATTTTTACCATATTTTTTGCAACCCTTTGTAGCTGTTTTTGCACCATTTTAGTCTCATTTTTGCTGCAGTTTTTAACTTTTTTGTGCAACATTTTCCTTTTTTTTTCACAGTTCAGACTTTTTCATGCACCATTTTGTTACTGTTTTTGCATCTTTCTTTGTTTTGTATTTAGCATTTTTTTTGCAGCCCTTTGTAATTGTTTTTGTACCATCGTGTTGTACAATTTTTAACGTTTTTTTTTTCTTTTTTACCATACTTTTGGCCACTCTTTGTAACTTTTTTATTTTTTTAAAAACTGTTCTTGCATCTTTGTTTTGTCTTTACACAGTTTTTACCATTTTTTGCAAGCCTTTCTAGCTCTTGTTGTACAATTTTTGTCTCATTTTTACACCATTTTGGTCTGGTTTGTGCTCAGTCTCATTATGTTTTTTGCAACATTTTTGTCTTGTTGTTGCTGCAGTTTTTAACTTGTTTTTGCACCTTTTTGTTTCTGTTTTTGCATGTTTATTGTTTTGTTTTTACCAAATTTTTTTTTTTGCAGCCCTTCATTACTGTTTTTGCACCGTTTTTATCTTGTTGCTGCTGCAATTTTTAAGCTTGTTTTTGCAACATTTTTGTTTTGTTTTTACACGTTTTTTGCCGTGTTTTGCAGCAGTTTTTGCACCATTCTGGTTTTATTTTTGTAGTATTTTATTGGGTTTTTTTGTGCTATTTTCATCTCGTTTTAAGACTGTCTTGATCTTGTATAATTCATTGCTCCTTGTCTCACTTTTGATTAGTTTTTTAATATAACCAATAAAAAACTTACAGTGGAATCTGACATATTTTTCTTCCGTTTACACGTCAGAACTTTAAAAGTATTTTTAAATCCTCAAACTTTCTCAGGCTTCCATGAAAACGACGGATTTTTGACGAGCTCTTAGACTTTTGGACCTCGTGTTGTGATTGTTTTGTGTTTTAACGGTCACATTTTGCAGCACAAACAGCTTCTTATTTCTTTGTTTTCCAGACGTAACATCCTCCCAGGTATGACCGCCGACTACCTGAAGAGCTGTAACCGTGGCAACGACTCGCTGTGTCCCATCTTCAGACTGGGAGACGTGGTCCGGTCGGCCGGAGAGAAGTTCTCTGAGATGGCCGTGGAGGTGACGTTTGTTTTAAAATCATTCCAAACCAGTGAAATATTTCAGTGAATCTCCAGAAAACTTTCTCTGTTCTGGTTTCTATGGTAACCGTTTGTTGTCGTCAGGCAGAAATGAAACTAATCAGAAACAAGGAAGTGATGCCACAGAAACATTTTCCTCAGTTTGCGTTGGAGCCAAAATATGGTTACTTTGTTTTGATTGTTGATAGTGTGGGTATGACTGTGTGGGTGTGGCTTTAGGAGCCACAGGGTTGCCCTCTGCTGGGAGTGGACTGCATATATGATGGCTAATGAATGAATGAATGAATGAAGGCAGGTGTGCAGTTT